>NC_091579.1:9680112-9687612 GCF_042767895.1 Penaeus vannamei
GGTATTTGATGAATTAATAGTCGACTCGCGATTCGGAATGGTCCAAACAAGTTTACGATCACTCGCAAAACAAAACAAAATAATAATAATAATGATGAAATAAAAATCAGCATCTAATCATAATTTTAGCATATACCAGAATTGCCAACAACACCTGTAACAAACTAAGCATTTATCTATATTTTTCATCCTTAACCGTTTGTTATTTTTATTGTTTTTTTTTACTGTTTTCGAAGCTTACTCAAAGTCCTTTCCGGGCTATTAATTCGATGAGAGGAATTAAGCAAGTATTAAGCTTTTGGGGTTCACTTAAACCTGAGAGGAAGTAGGAACGCACACAGACAGACAGACAAACTGACAGAGAGACAGGTAGACACAGAGAGACAAACAGAAACGATATATGCATACGTACACCCATATATAAATTATATATTTCACTGAAAATGACTTTTGGAGGGTTGTATCTAAAACAATTTGGAACGAAGCAACAATCAGCTGATGTAGTTCTATCTGTGGCTTTACTGGAGAATTGTCGAGACGCACAAGAAAAGGTTTTCGGTCTCATTTCACTTTATTCTCATCTATCTGTCTGTCTGTCTGTTTCTCTCTCACTTTCTCTCTCTCACTTTCTCTCTCTCTCTCTCTCTCTCTCTCTCTCTCTCTCTCTCTCTCTCTCTCTCTCACACACACACACACACACACACACACACACACACACACACACACACACACACACACTACATCTTTCTTTGCTCTTTCTCTTTATCTTTATCTATATCTTGCTTTTTCAATTTCTCTTTCTCTCTTTTTCTCTTTCTTTCTCTTTCTCGTTCGCTTGCTCTCTCTCTCTCTCTCTCTCTCTGTTTCTCTTTGTTTCTTTTTCTTTCTCTCTCTTTCTCTTTCTTTATTTTTCTTTCTCTCTCTTTCTCTTTCTCTCACTCTCTCTCTCTCTCACACTCTCTCTTTTTCTTTCTCTCTTTCTCACTCTCTTTCTCTTGCTCTCTTTCTTTTTCTTTCGCTCTTTCTCTTTATTTAATTTTATTTTATTTTTATTTTTATTTTTTTTTATTATTTTTTTATTTTTCTTTTACTTTGAATTCTATTATGTACATTTCTCAGTCAGGAGTTTTATTAGGACTATTGAGAACTATCTTTGACATGAAAATTCACTAATTGAAACTAAGATATCCAAATACCTAAATACGCATACACGTATATACATTCTACAAATCTTTTTACATTTTATGGTTGTTTAATCCAAGCATTTACAGCAGACTTAAAGGTGTGTAATGAGGTGGTGCGGTGAAGCTGAGTCTGCTGTACTAGGTGGTTCCACATTCGTGTGTAGCGCGGAAGGAAGGAGCGGAGGAAGGTCTCCGTCCTGGCGAAAGGGACGACGAGTTGGTCATCCCCGGTGGCGGCAACGCGGGTGGCGTGGCCGTGTGGTTGAGACCAGGGCTGGCGGAGTGCAGTCAGGTGCGGGGCGCTCTGCTTGTGAGTCTTGTAGATGACACACAGACCTGCCACATCACGACGTTGCTGTAGGGGCTGCATGAGGGGAGACGACTGGTCTGGCGGGGCCTTCAGACATATCAAGCGTTGTGCCCGTTGCTGAATCTTGTCAAGAAGGCCTAAGTATGAAGGGGGGCAGGATGACCAGGTGAGAGGGGCATACTCCATGAGGGAGCGGACTTGAGCTGCATATAAGGTGCAGATTCCCTGGGAATCGAGATGTGCTATCCGCCGGACACAATTAAGTTTCCAGGCGGCTTTCCTGGCTATGGTTTTAACGTGGCCAGTGAAGGTCAGGGCGCTGTTCATTTCCACGCCCAGTATGGAGATGGAAGCCTGCAGGGGCAGCGCCCTCCCATCAAGCAAAATAGCAGGGATGGGGGTGTCGAGGGGACTGTGTCTTCGGGAGGCCAGCATTACCTGCGTCTTCTCGGGAGCGAGATCCACTTGCCATCGACGCCCCCATACGACGATGGTTTGTAGGACCTGGTTGATGTGTGCGACAGTCGCGCGGTGGTTACTACTGTCGCAGGGGAATGTCAGGGTGCAGTCATCGGCGTATGCATATGCCTCTGGAATGAGCTGCAGCAAGTCGTTAAAAAAGACATTCCAGAGGAGAGGGCCGAGAACGCTACCCTATGGTACACTGGCGTGGATGGAATGTTCATCAGATGTCTGCCCGTTCATGACCACTTTGAGGAATCTGCCCTGCAGGTAATCTTGTAGCAGATGGAGCAGGTGACCGCGGATACCCAAGCTGTTTAGCTTGGTGATGAGGCCGCGATGCCGCACCCTGTCAAATGCTCCCGCTATGTCGAGAGCAATGATGAAGGTGCCCTTTCCTCGATCTAGGAACTTTTGCCAGGTGGTGGATAATTGAAGTAGCAGGTTTGCAGGTGATCTGTTTATTCGGAAGCCAAACTGTTTGTTATTGAGGAGATGGTGTGAGGTGAGAAAACATATTTTGTCTGCTATGATGGCTTCAAGTACTTTACCAAGAACTGAGAGAAGGGAGATAGGCCTATAGTTCTTGGGATCAGTCCTCTTTCCCTTCTTGTGGATTGCCACCACTCTGGCACCCTTCCAGAGAGTGGGCCACACTCCAGTGATGATGCATTGCTGGAAGATGGTGGTAAGGGGCGTTGCCAGCTGAGAGGCACAGCGCTTAAGAATGTGAGGGCTTATATTGTCTGGGCCCAAGGCCTTGTTAGTGTCAACTTGTGACAGACGTTGCCGCACATCATCGGTAATGATAGTGAAGGTAGAAGTGCTCGCATTTGTGAGGATTGGCACATAAGGAGTTGAGCGCTCAGGGTCAGGTACTGACATCTTGTTGGAGAAAATAGATGCGAGTATCTCAGCCTTGCCCTTATTTTTGGTGGCCACTGTACCATCAGGCTTTTGTAGTGGTGGTACATCATCTGGTGCCAGGCCTTGATTCTGCTTGAGTGTGGTCCACCAGGTCTTGCTACCCAGTGAACGACCGCTGAGTTTGGTTTTAAGATCTTGCCAACATCATTGAGCCCATTGCTGTACTTGTCGCATGGCTGCATAAGCGCGTCTACAGCGCTCCTTGTTAGCGTGGGTAGAAGAGCGTGAGTAGAGTCGCTAGGCACGACTCTTTTCATCAGCTGCCATTCTACACTGGTAACCAAACCAGGGCTGGTTGAGAGGCTTGACAGTGTAGGAGTGGCAGGGGATGTATTGTTCTTGGTGCTTGAGCAGAGTGTGTGAAAGTGTGCACTTGATTGTTGACGTCTCCTACGAGGATGCTATTCCAGGGCGTTTGTTGTAATGTGCTGCAAAGACCTTTCCAGTTTGCTTTGCCCCACATCCAGTTAGTGCGTGTAACGGCAGCATCCCTCTGAGGTGTGACCTGAATCAGGTCACGCAGAACAGCCATGTGATCTGACGATCCCACGGCACTGAGTGGAGAGCAGGTGACGACGCTGTCCGGCAGGTCACTGACGACAGTATCAAGAGATGAGCCGGAGATGTGGGTGGGGAAGTCAACGTGATTGAAGAGGCCATGGACTGTGAGGAGTTCTTCGAAGGATCTTGCAACCAGGTGTTGGTTCATGTCCCCAACGATGACGACATGGTTGCAAGTGTGTAGCTGCAGCAGCTCATCAAGGTGAATTTGCAGGAACACAATGGGCTCCCTAACCTGCCATTGTGGGCGGTAACATACACATAGCAAGACTGTCTGATGTTGAGCCCATATCTTGAAGAACATAATCTCCAGGTGACTTGGGAGAACGACATCAAGTAGTTGGACCGACAGGCTCTTGTGAAAAGAGACAGCGACACCACCAAAGGTCCCGTGTGCCCTGTCGCGTCGATGCCACCTCGTGTACCCTTTCATGTGCCCAAAGTTGACAGGGACTGACTCGTTCATAAAAGTTTCTTTCTCTCTTTCTCTTTCTCTTTATTTCTCTTTCTATTTCTTTCTGTTTCCCGTTCGCTTCTCTCTCTCTCTCTCTCTCTCTCTCTCTCTCTCTCTCTCTCTCTCTCTCTCTCTCTCTCTCTCTCTCTCTCTCTCTCTCTCTCTCTCTCTCTCTCTCTGGATGTTTCATCTTCTCTCCTTCTTCCCCTTTCTTGATGATGTGAACGAAATTTAGATACCGATAAAAGTTGGGAAAAAGTGCAATTTTGACACAAATTAATGAATTTTATGATATCATAATACGTAAATACATAAATCCGGTAAGTATATGATCTTAAAAGAAATAGACTAGGCAAGTGAATGTAGGAATAAGTCAATAAATATTCTCATATCCACACCCGAGTTAAAAAGGAGAAAATTTAATTCATCTGTGTCGAGAGTCGAATGAAACGTTTCGAGAAAAACGTTTGGAGTGAAGACAAATATTTCCTCATAATTCTCGCCTTCCTTGTCTTCAAGAAAGCCTCGGCTGCGACTGATAAATACTGGGCGAGAACTTCTTAAAGTATTTTGTGGTTTGAAATGAAAAACGAAATATTTGGCTGATGAAACTCATAATGTTTGATGAGTGTGTGTGTGTTCCCGGAGTGTTAGGTGTATTGACTTAAGAGTTTCGAATCTTGGGTTGATCTTGGGGGGGGGGGGGTCAGGGCTGTAAGGTTTAGGGTTTTTAAATGAAAAAGCTCGGGTCAGTACATATGTATAGGACAGAACGCATAGAAACAATTATTTTTTTCCTCTTTGTTTGTTTGTCTGTCTGGACGTCTGTCTGGACGTCTGTCTGTCTCTCTGGCTGTCTGTCTGTCTGGATGTCTCTCTGGTCTTTATATCTTTATGTACATATGTAGAGTACAATGCGCATAGATACATTTTCGTTCTTCCTCTCTGTCTGTCTGTCTGTCTGTCTGTCTCTCTCTCTCTCTCTCTCTCTCTCTCTCTCTCTCTCTCTCTCTCTCTCTCTCTCTCTCTCTCTCTCTCTCTCTCTCTCTCTCTCTATGTATATCTTTATACATATCCCTCTCTCTATCTTTCTATCATGTCTCTCCTTGAAGTTCCTCTCTTCATCTCTCCTGTCTCCCCTTCCCTCTGCGGAATCTGCTTATTGAATATTTCTTTATAAAACCTGACGTGAATCCCGGAAAGTTTGGGGAAAGACAGGAGGCGACCACACAGCTGGAGTTGTATCTGTATGTAAGAAGAAAGGGGGAAGAGAGAGAGAGAGTGGGGGGGGGGGGGAGAAGAGAGAGAGAGAGAAGAGAAGAAAGAGAAGAAGAGAAAGGGTGAAGAGAAGAGAGAGAAGAGCTAGACAGAGAGAGAGGGAGAGAGAAAGAAAGAAGAGGAAACAAACTGAGATGACTGGTGACTGAGTGAGAAAGAGAGAGAGAGAGAGAGAGAAAGAGAAGAAAGAAGAGAGAGAAGAGAAAGAAAGAGAGAAAGAAGCTGAGAGAGAAAGTTACTAGTGAGAAAGAGAGAGAGAAGAAAGAGAGAAGAGAAAGTTAGAAAGAGAGAGGAGCGAGAGCGATAGAGATAGAGAGAGTGAGAAGAAGAAGGAATGTGAGGTGAAGAAGAATTAGATTGGACAAAGATATATAGGAGCGAGGAAAGGGAGATAAGCCGGACTTCAAAAAATAGGATAGAGAGAGAGCGGGGGGAAGGGAGAAAGGAAGATCGAGAGAGAGAGAAGAAGAGAAGAGAAAGAGAGAGAGAGAGAAGGAAAGAAGAAGAAGGAGAGAAAAAGAAGAAGAAGAAGAAGAAGAATAAAAGAAGAAGAAGAGCAAAAATTAAAAGGAGACATGACAATGATTTAAACATTCTCAGAACGAGGTCTACAAACACGGAAAATAGAAAATCAGAGAAACTGGAAAACGCACACAAAGAAAGAAAAAGAAAGAAAAAAAATCGAGAACTGCAGAGGAAAAGATCTTAAAATAGCAATGCCTGAGGAGAGTTTTGCGAAAGAAGAAAAAGAAAAGAAATTATAGGATCGCGGGTGTGTTAATAAGCATGTTTTGATTTAATGAATGAATTCTTAAGCTCCTTTTTTCTTTCTTTTTTTTCAAAGGACTCCATTTTTTTTTTTTTTTTTTTTTTTTTACAGTTGACTATAATGAAGTGATGTTAGAGAGAATGGGCGTGTGTGTTTTGGCGCGTTTGGGTGTGTTTCAAAGTCAGCGTATGCGTGTCTTCGTTTGTGTGTGTGTGTGTGCGTGTGTGTGTGCGTGTGTGTGTGTGTGTGTGTGTAAGAGCCCAAATGTTGGGTCCTACAAGAGTTTGGTAGATGGCGAGCTTAGGGTTAAGGTAGACAACCAAGATGTCTTGGCTCCTTTGCTGAATAAAATGTTGGAGTGCGGCAGCTCCTCGGAGCGAGGTGTTGCTCCTTAGCTCCCCGCAGGGAGTCTGCCTGATCTCCTGTACAATGGTCTAAAGTTCGTATCAAGTCACGTGGTTAGCATGTGACGAAAGGTGATGAACAGGCAACCGTTACATCAGCACATAGCTCTTGTGGAAGAGATAGACAACACGGCATTGGAATGTCTGGTGTGGCAATAAGAGAGGAATAAACAGGGGAAGCAATGGTCAGGCGTATATGCATATGTATATGTATGTGTGAAGATACGTATGTGACAAACATGTAAGATTATATATAAGTGTGTATCATATAGTAATTAGATATAGATATAGCTGGATTACAGTGTGTGTGTGTGCGTGTGTTTGTTTATGTGCGTGTGTGTGTGTGTGCGTGTGTGTGTGTGTGAAAGTGAGTTTGTGTATGTGTGTGTATGTCCGTGTGTGTCTATGTATGTCCGTGTGTGTCTGTGTGTGTATGTCCGTGCGTGCCTGCGTGTGTATGTACGTGTGTGTCTGTGTGTGTATGTCCGTGTGTGTGTGTATATAAATGTGCGTCTCTAATGTTTTTATTATGCTACGTCCCATTTATGAAACATTCCCTTCCACATACTTTTGCACATAGAATTTCCTACATAATCCCATCACCGCCCCAGGATGAATCGTACATCAAAACGACAGAAAACCTAATATAATATACACATCCTCCGGATTCAATATATAGATAGACAGGTAGACAGACAGACAGACATATAGACAGACAGACAAATATACAGACAGACAGACAAATATACAGACAGACAGACACACAGATAGACAGATAGAAAGAGCGACAGACAGATAGATAGATAGATGCATCGCTTGTGAACGTGTGTATGTGTGTGTATTTCTCTCTTTCATTTGTGTCGCACCCGAAATCTGCCCATCGTTAGACTGCTAAAACCAATGATGATTTATATAAAACAGAACAAATTTCACAAGAAAGGAGATGTTGTTAATATCAATAACAGTCTACCTTAAATACATACAGTAGTACACACACACACACATATACACACCAACATGCGCACATTCACACAAAAGTTATATTCATATACATATATCATATACATTTATATATATGTACATACACACACACACATACACACACACACACACACACACACACACACACACACACACACACACACACACAC
>NC_091579.1:9715112-9720112 GCF_042767895.1 Penaeus vannamei
TTTTTCTTTTTTTTGAAGTTTTGTGTTTGTATCTTTTATCTTTTGTTTTGTTTTTTATTTCGTTGTTTTATTTATCTTTTTTGTCACAATTTAGCTTGCATTTTATTGTTCTTTTTTACTATTTCAAAATGTTTTAAAATATTTGATAATCTGCTTTTATTATATATTTGAGGCGTCAACATGCTTCTCACGACCATTTTCTCATGCAATAGTTTTTTCATTTCTTTTTTTCCAATAAATAAAAGATTATCGCGATAAAACGCCGCATCGGGAAAGGTCACGTGACGTTTGATGTTCCAAAAGAGAACTATTTCATCGAAGCGTTTGGAAAAAAAAAAAAAAAAAAAGCTTCAAGTATTTAATACTTGTGGGGGGGTTTTCTTGTCTTATTATTCTATTTATTTATTTCATATTTTTTTTTTATCATTATTATTATTATTATTTACTTTCACATCTTTCATCGTCTTCATTTTTTTTCTCTTCTTTTCTCTCCTCTTTTTTTCTTTACTCTATTATACATATACTTTTTTTAACATTTTCCTTCTGCCTTTATTTTTTTCCATACTTTTCCATATATTTTTTTTTTTACCTTTATTTTTTACCTTTCCTTTTTTTCTTCCTTTTGCAATATATTTCTCCAAAAATTCTTACCTTTTGGTAGATACGTTAAATGAATAAAAATGAAAAAAGAAAAAAAAAAAGTAGAATTCACAAAGATTTTCACTTAATGGAACGTTCGGCTCGTGTGACTCACGGGCGGGAACTGAATTCAGACGCTTTGAGCTTCTCGCTTTTGCCTGTGACTGCCCCCCCCTCCCCTCTTGTTTTTTTTTTTTTTTTTTTTTTTTTACTTTAAGAATGGTAAATGCTTGAGTTAATTTTTTTTTTTCTTTCTTTCTTTTTTACTTTAAGAATGGTAAATAGTTGAGTTTTTTTCCTTTTTAAATTATGGAGTTTTGTCTGGATTGCCTATTCTATGTTTATTTTCAAAACTTCTTTGTTTGATTTTGTAATTTGATCCTTTTTTACCTTTTTTTTCTTTTTTTTTGGTTTTGTCTTTGTATCTTTTATCTTTTGTGTTGTTTTTATTTCGTTGTTTTATTTATCTTTTTTGTCACAATTCAGCTTGCATTTTATTGTTCATTTTTACTATTTCAAAATGTTTTAAAATGCTTGATAATCTGCTTTTATTATATATTTCAACATGCTTCTCACGACCATTTTCTCATGCAATAGTTTTTGCCTGTTTTTTCATTTCTTTTTTTACAATAAATAAAAGATTATCGCGATAAAACGCCGCATCGGGAAAGGTCACGTGACGTTTGGTGTTCCAAAAGAGAACTATTTCATCGAAGCGTTTGTTGGAAAAAAAAAATAGCTTCAAGTATTTAACACTTGTGGGTTTTTTTCTTGTCTTATTATTCTATTTATTTATTTCATATTTTTATTCAATTTTATTTTATTATCATTATTATTATTATTATTTACTTTCACATCTTTCATCGTCTTCATTTTTTTTTTCTCTTCTTTTCTCTCCTCTTTTTTTCTTTACTCTATTCCTCCCATTTCCCTTTTTCTTTCCCATTTTTCCTTCACTTTTATTTTTTTCCATACTTTTCCTTATATTCTTTTTTACCTTTATTTTTCCCTTTCCTTTTTTCCTCTCCGTTTGCAATGCATTTCTTAAAAATTCTTACCTTTTTGGTAAGAATGAATAAATGAATAAAAAAAAAAAAAAAAGAAAAAAGTGGAGTTGCAAAGATTTTCACTTAATGGAACGTTCGGCTCGTGTGACTCACGGGCGGGAACTGAATTCAGACGCTTTGAGCTTCTCGCTTTTGCCTGTGACTGCTCCTCCTTCTCCACCCCCCCCCCCACCCCCCGTTTTTTTTTCTTCTTTTTTTACTTTAAGAATGGTAAGTACTTGAGTTAATTTTTTTTTTTTTTTTTTTTTTTTGCTTTAGATAGTAATCTTTTTAGGTTATTTTTTTTTTTTTTTTTTACTTTAAGAATGGTAAATACTTGGGTTATTTTTTTTTTTTTTTTTTTTTTTACTTTAAGAATGGTAAATACTTGAAAATTTAATTTTTTTCTTTACTTTAAGAATGGTAAATACTTGAGTTAATGTTTTTTCTTTTTTAGTCTTGAGTTTTGTCTGGATTGCCTTTATTCTATGTATTTATTTGCAAAGCACCTTTGTTTGATTTCTGTAATTTGATCTTTTTTGCCTTTTTTTTCTTTTTTTTTTTTGTCTTTGTATCTTTTATCTTTTGTTTTGTT
This sequence comes from Penaeus vannamei, assembly GCF_042767895.1. Classification (NCBI taxonomy): domain Eukaryota; kingdom Metazoa; phylum Arthropoda; class Malacostraca; order Decapoda; family Penaeidae; genus Penaeus; species Penaeus vannamei. The sequence goes on from NC_091579.1 coordinate 9,717,393, forward strand.
TCTAATTTCGTTGTTTTATTTATCTTTTTTCTCACGATTCAGTTTGCATTTTATTGTTCTTTTTTACTATTTCAAAATGTTTTAAAATGCTTGATAATCTGCTTTTATTATATATTTCAGGCGTCAACATGCTTCTCACGGACATTTTCTCATGCAATAGTTTTTTCATTTCTTTTTTTACAACAAATAAAAGATTATCGCGATAAAACGCCGCATCGGGAAAGGTCACGTGACGTTTGATGTTCCAAAAGAGAACTATTTCATCGAAGCGTTTGAAAAAAAAAAAAAAAAAAAAAAAAAGTTTTCAAGTATTTAACACGTCGTTCTCTTTTCTTTTTTTTTCTTGTCTTATTATTTTATTTATTTATTTATTATTTTTATTTTATTTTATTTTATTATCATTATTATTATTATTATTTACTTTCACATCTTTCATCGTTTACATATTTTTTTCTCTTCTTTTCTCTCCTCTTTTTTTTACTGTTCTGTTCACTCCCGCATCTCCCCTTTCTTTCCATTTTCCTTCATATTTTCTTACTTTTCCATATATTCTTTTTTACTTTTATTTTTCCCTTTCCTTTTTTTCTTCTCCTTTAGCAATATATTTCTTTAAAATTCTTACCTTTTTGGTAAGAATGAATAAATGAATAAAAAAAAAAAAAAGAAAAAAGTGGAGTTGCAAAGATTTTCACTTAATGGAACGTTCGGCTCGTGTGACTCACGGGCGGGAACTGTTGAACGCTTTTGAAACCATCGCTTTGCCTATGACTGCTCACCCTCCTTCTCCTCCCGATTTTTTACTTTAGAATGGTAATGTAGTTAATTTTTTTTTTTTTTACTTTAAAATTGTTAATATATTGAAGATATTTTTTTTTTTACTTTAAGAATGGTAAATGCTTGAGTTAATTTTTCTTTTTTTTAAGTCTCGGGTTTTGTCTGGATTGCCTTTATTCTATGTTTATTTTAAGCTTCTTTTGTTAGATTTTTGTAATTTGATCTTTTTTGCCTTTTTTTCTCTTTTTTTTTGGTTTTGTCTTTTTATCTTTTATCTTTTGTTTTGTTTTTTATTTCGTTGTTTTATTTATCTTTCTTTTTTTACAATAAATAAAAGATTATCGCGATAAAACGCCGCATCGGGAAAGGTCACGTGACGTTTGATGTTCCAAAAGAGAACTATTTCATCGAAGCGTTTGGAAAAAAAAAAAAAAAAAAAAAAAAAAAAGCTTCAAGTATTTAACACTTGTGGGGGGGGTTTCTTGTCTTATTATTCTATTTATTTATTTCATATTTTTATTCTATTTTATTTTGTTATCATTATTATTATTATTATTTACTTTCACATCTTTCATCGTCATTTTTTTTTTCTCTTCTTTTCTCTCCTCTTTTTTTCTTTACTCTATTACTCCCATCTCCCTTTTTCTTTCCCATTTTTCCTTTACCTTTATTTATTTTCCATACTTTTCCATATATTCTTTTTTTTACCTTTATTTTTCCCTTTCCTTTTTTCTTCTCCTTTTAAAATATATTTTCTTTAAAAAATCTTACTTTTTTGTTCGCTGGAGTACAAAAATCTGGCTAAGTATAATAAAGAAAAATGATAATGTATAAAAAAAAATAATAATAATAATGATAATAATAGTAATAATAATAATAGTGATGTGATGATGATGATGATGATGATGATACTAATAATAATAATGATGATAATAGCGATAATAATAGTAGTAGTAAATAAATATGTAATAAAAACAGCGAAAATTCTATCACGTATTCCTGTACAAAATTGCTTCTTCCATCCCCTACTAATTTTATCATTATCATTATCACATCCTCATAATCATCATCTCTACTTCTATTGATGTCATTTTCATTATCATTATTTTTATCATTTTTCTTCCTTCTCCTCGTTCTAACATCTTCATCTCTATTTTCTTAATAATTATACCCTATTTCTATTAATCAAATTTTACTTCTAGTAGAATCGCTATTTTTACTATTTTTTCCTCCCTTTTTCCTTCTTATTCCTCCTTTATCTTTCTGTCTTGTTCCCCCATTCACCTCTCAATTCGTGTCCCTTTAATTACGAAGTACAACCCTTTCATCATCTTCCCTTATTCCCCTTCGTCTACTTTAACCTCATCCACCCTCTTCTATCTCTCTTTTTCTTTCCTTTCTTCTTTATTCTTTTTCTTTTCCTTACGCAGCATCTCAATCAATTTTGGATTTTCTCTTTCCTTCCCTTTTGTTCGTGATTCTCTCTGACTTCATCCCTTCTCTTCTCTCCAATTATCAGCATTTTCTTCTATTCCCTATCTTTCATCTCCCTTGTCACTTCTCTCTTCCGCTTTCTTTGTGTTTACTTCGTCTTTGGCTTACTTTGCTTTCTTTCTTTCTTTCTTTCTTTCTTTCTCTCTCTCTCTCTCTCTCTCTCTTTCTCTCTTTCTCTCTCTCTCTCTCTCTCTCTCTCTCTCTCTCTCTCTCTCTCTCTCTCTCTCTCTCTATCATTTATTTTTACGTCCTTCCCTACAATTTTGGTCCTTGTTCTTTATCTTCCCTTCCTCCTGTCTTAACCCTTCTCTTCTGTCCATTTCTTTTTCTTTATGTTTGTCTTTTTTATTATCTTCTCTATCTCCGTCCTTTTCCCTTCCCTATTCCTCTTCGTCCTTCCTCCCTCTTCCATTAACTTTACCTTCCCTTTCACATCACCTTAATCCTTCCTC
>NC_091579.1:9725112-9727612 GCF_042767895.1 Penaeus vannamei
GGTTGTAATGTACTGATTGGCCAACGGTGCATCCTTATCTTCCGCATCGTGGCAAATCAGCGCCGTGCACCTCACCACACTTGCCTGCCGGCTGACTCGGCACAAGGGCTAATATGCCGAGCGAGGTGCACCGGTGCTGAGTGTGGCAATTAAGCGGAGCTAGACAGCACCGGTGCGGAGGTGATTGTGGCGTCCGCCACAATGCCTCCCCCTATCGAGGAAGAAAGGACTTCAGAGTGAGGATCCTGCGCGGACGAGAATGGCGTCCGGACCTCGTGCAGGTGGCGCCATCATGGTGGAAGGGCGAACTCGGCCATCCTGCTGAGGTGTAGGGTGGGTGATGAGAGCGACGGGTAGGTCTACTGGCAGTGAATTTCCGGGCTCCCTGGCGGAGGTCCTCTCGCTGAGTGTCACTCGGGCCGTTGTTGTAAAAAAAAATCTCTGGGCACGACGAGGGGCTGGTCATACTAGCGTCTGTAGTGAGGCAGAGCTGGGCGTCGGGGGCGGTTGACTGCGTTGTTTAATGTTGTGGCCGTGTTGCGTAGTGGCCACCTTCCACGTTGATGTGGACGTCTTCGAGGCTTCCACCTACATCCGTTGAGGCAATGGTAGGCCGCGTTGCCGAACCGCTTGTGGTACGAGCAGATACCGTCTGCGGTAAGGTATCGGGCGAAGGGCCTCCGGTTCGTGGTGATCCCTCGGGCAGTTGCTGCGTTGATCGGGATTGTGGTCGCGTTGTTGTCGGTACCGGCCGACGGGAATACGGGGGCTGCTGACTGAGGGCGGGCTTGCCGATGAGCTTCCATCAGCGCGTTGGCTCTGGTGAGGAGGACTTCGATGGCCGTCTTGTTCGAGTCGTGGAGTTTCTCCCTGATGTTGCCGGGGAGAGAGCGGAGCCAAATTTCCTTCTTAAGATCCACTTCCTGAAACTTTCCTTCTGCGTCTTTGGTGGGGAGGCGGCATAGGGTGGTGATTTCCTGCCAGACTTGTTTAGGAGTCCTGTCTCCAAGCGGTGTATGGGGATGTTGAGTATCTGTCGCGCCCTCTCAGATGGAGAAAGAGAGAACTCCTTCAACAGCTCCTGCTTCAGAGTGTCGTACTCAATTTCGCCTGGCTGGGTATCTAACCAGGGTGCTATCCGGTGGAATACCTCCTCGGGTAAAACGGCCACGACGTTCTTTGGTGGTCGCCTTCACTATATTCTTAAGCCTGAATCAGCGCCGCGGACCTCGCCAGGCTTGCCTGCCGGCTGACTCGGCGTAAGGGCAATTATGCCGAGCGAGGAGCGCCGGTGCTGAGTGCGGCAATTAAGCGGAGCGAGACAGCGCCGGTGCGGAGGTGATTGCGGCGTCCGCCACAAGTTAAAGATGGGTAGGTATGGAGGGATAGACAGAGAGGGAGAGAGAGAGGTGGTGGGAAGGCAGGGGGAAGGGAGGGAGAAGGTAGAGAAAAAAAAAAAAAAAAAAAAAAAAAAAAAAAAAAAAAAAAAAAAAAAAAAAATATATATATATATATATATATATATATATATATATATATATATATATATATATATATATATATATATGTATATATATGTGTATATATGTATATATTTATATATATATGTATATATATGTATATATGTATATATGTTTGAATATATATATATGTATATATATATATATATATGCGTATGTGCGTGTGTGTGTGTGTGTGTGTGTATATATATATATATATATGTATATATATATATATATATATATATATATGTGTGTGTGTGTGTGTGTGTGTGTGTGTGTGTGTGTGTGTGTGTGTGTGTGTGTTGTCATGCAGTTATTATGTAAAATGTTAAGGAAAATCATAAAGAATGTGATATAGTTAAGTCTAAGGTGAATTAACCGTTTTCTTTGGTCACGTTGAATACGTTTTCGTTCTTTTGCATTCGTAAATGCTTATATAGTCTATTGGGACTTATTTGTGTAAATGTGATTGGTTTCATAATTATTTGGGATAAAGTAAAATTACTTGATTTGAAAGGCATTAGTAATTGCCACATTGGCGTAAACAAAGTCTAGTTAGTTTTGATTTGAATGTTTGCAGGTTGTCAGTGGATCATGGCGGCCTGGGTTTGACGTAAGATTTGTTTCTTTTTTACATTGCTTGAATTTACCCTAGTTTCACTTGTCGTGCATAACTAGTACTCCAGCAGAATAGTTGAAATTCTCAGTGATATTTTCATAATACATGTGTGGATATTGTTTTGATATTTATTCAATGAAATGTGATTTAAACATGATCACGTGTCCTGGCAAAGACTAACAACATTGTCGTGATATTCATTTCTGCTTTATTAATTTTATTTATACTTTTGTTTCATATTATTATATAAGCAGGATTTGTGTAAGGAGTTCTACGTTATATTTAATGGTATAACATTAAATCTATAATTGTTAGCATTTTTGTAGTGTTTTATTATCTTAATTTCTTAAAAATGAAGTAAGACAAGTTGATTAACCAT
>NC_091579.1:9736560-9801560 GCF_042767895.1 Penaeus vannamei
GAGAGAGAGGGGGGGATAGTTAGATAGATATAGAGAGAGATCAGAAACAAACTGGATAGCGCTGCTCATCCACACGAGGATCTGAACAAACTTCGAAATCCCATGTCCACCGAAGCGCCAAGTGAAGCCTTAAAGTTATCTCGGGTCCGATGTAGGGAGCGCGGAGGCACTTAAGTGGATTGAACGACATACGAGCGAATTATGCTGATCTCCTTGGCGATTCCTGCACTTTTATCGTGATCACCTCTTTATCTCCGTCTCTGTCTGTCTCTCTTTCTGTTTCTGTCTGTCTTTCTGTCTCTCCGTCTGTTTCTGTGTTTCTCTGTCTGTCTCCGTCTGTCTGGGTGTTGTTTTTTTTTTCTTTCTTTTTTTTTCTCTCTCTCCCTCCTCTCTCTTTCTCTCTCTCTCCCTCCCTCTCTCTCTCTCTCTCTCTCTCTCTCTCTCCCTCTCTCTCTCTCTCTCTCTCTCTCTCTCTCTCTCTCTCTCTCTCTCTTTCTCCCTCCTCTCTCTCTCTCCCTCCCTCCTCTCTCTCTCACCCTCCCTCCTTTCTCTCTCTCTATCTCCCTCCTCTCTCTCTCTGTGTCCCTCCTCTCTCTCTCTATCTCCCTCCTCTCTCTCTCTATGTCCCTCCTCTCTCTCTCTATGTCCCTCCTCTCTCTCTCTCTATGTCCCTCCTCTCTCTCTCTATGTCCCTCCTCTCTCTCTCTATGTCCCTCCTCTCTCTCTCTCTATGTCCCTCCTCTCTCTATATATCTCCCTCCTCTCTCTATCTCCCTCCTCTCTCTCTCTCTCTCTCCCTCTCTCTCTCTCGCTCTCTCCCTTCTCTCTCTCTCCCTCCTCTCTCTCTCTCCCTCCCTCATCTCTCTCTCTCTTTCTCCCTCTCCCTCTCTCTCTCCCTCCCTCCCTCCTCTCTCTCCCTTTCTCTCTCTCTCTTGGCTTAATATCTACGCCCCAAACCCCTTCCGATAACCTAAATGTACCTGATAGACATTAGCTCCGCGAATCGGCTTAATCGCAGAGAATCCGCACAGGTGTCAACCTCAAGGGAACTACACAATAGTGCGCAGGTGTCAGGTGTGTTAGCTTAACGCAGGATCCCTGAAACACTAATCTAAGAAAAGATGCCGACGTTACCTGAGTCCCAGACGGTTGCTGTTGACAATAATCCCGGAAGAGGACCTGGGTACGAAGGAGAAAGGTTATACGACGCGAGAGAAGGGGGAACTCAAACACAAGAGGGAACTTTGCGTAACATTCCGATCTCGCAGGTGACCGTCCTCGCTAGAGTGACTTTCCGAAACAATGTTGGTGAAGCGAGACGGGTTCGGTTCGCCGGTTCGAAACAGTTTGTTGGATGAGGGTCTTTCGAAATGGGAGTTTTTGAATTGTTTGTTAAACTGGACTATGCTTCCTTGGAACATATGGAAAGGTATGAATGAGAATGAATATCTTCACAATACAAGAGATGTATTTGACCGGTTTAGAATATATCTTCGTATGAAATACATACAGTTCTGACGAAGATATATTCGAAACCGGTCAAATACATCTCTCGTATTGTGAAGATGTTCATTCTCATTCATACCTTTCCACATTTGTCAACATGAATACGGTTCATTCTTTGGAATAGTTTTGGTGAATCGATACGGATTTTCACTCGCCCATTCAAGTACTATTATCAAAAGAAAGGCGTTTCGAAACAACGAATCCCGGGTCATTCGTACCGAAGCCGTAATAACCCTTTAAATAGCATTGATCCGTTAACGAGGATCGAGACACCGGTTCGACCCAGTTCGAAATTTAGCGATGCGCCCTTCGATGGTCCCTTTTAAAACCCTATAAAAGAAGGAGAAAAAAGATGGTCCCTTTAACTAACCGGCAGTCAACCAGGAAGCAATATTTTCTGAACTGTTATAAGGCGCTGGATTATGTCGGCCTTTCTAATTTATCATTCTTATGTTTCTTTGGACGGACCCTCACCCTCATGCGTCAGCTCTGTGTCAGATAAGGATGATTCTTTAACAGCTGATTTTCTGGATAATAGAAAAAGTCAGTACGTACGTGCTCCTAAAAGATACATACATGTATGTACTCTCTTAATCTTTTTCTCTTACTATATGTGTGTGTGTATGCTCGACATATACATACATACATATATATATATATATATATATATATATATATATATATATATATATACATACACACATATATATAAACATATCCACAAACACACGCATTTGTATATGTGTATAAGTATGTATATGTATGTATATATATATATATATATATATATATATATATACATATAGATATATACGTATATAGATATATGTATATATATATACGTATATATATATATATAATATATATATATATGTATATATATATATGTATATATATATATATGTGTGTGTGTGTGTGTGTGTGTGTGTGTGTGCGTGTGTCTGTGTGTGTGTGTGTGTGTGTGTGTGTGTGTGTGTGTGTATGTATATATATATGTGTGTGTGTGTGTGTGTGTGTGTGTGTGTGTGTGTGTGTGTGTGTGTGTGTGCGTGTGTCTGTGTCCTGGGAAGCGGGTTCATCTAAATTTCGCAGAATAGAATTTGGCAGAGGTTCTTGGCGAGAAATGACCATTTGTTTGATCAAGTGGCAAAGTCCGACCTATGGGGACAAGTGAATGGTTAGCATCTCCAACATAAGAAAATCGTGTTCTCTTTTGCAATCAAGTGGTGGTATTATCGTACGTGTCAAAATCATGATGATTTTCTTCTTCTTATAATTATTATCATCATTATTACTCAGACTGTATCGTCGATAAATATCACATACGAAGGATTTTCTTATCCAAATTTCAACACGTAGATACTATAGACGTTATAAATACATCAAATAAAAGCGGGAAGTATGCATAAAATCTATTGGTAGTATTCATTACATACAAAGATTAGGAAGCAGAGAAGATTGGGGAATAGGTCAGAGGTGTCAAACTGCGACCCATTTTGTGCTCCAGTGATAAACTTGTATTTAACATAATTAAACAAGACCTTTCGTATATGACACTAAATCACATTACATAATCTTAGATAAGTATTTACACATCTTTATTTATTATTTCTACGTAGACTATCACATTTTTTCAGCTATCATGATTAACATTCTGTATCATGAAACACTTACGTTAAACAGTATGGATTATATCTGAAGTAATTTTTCAAGTCTCATTTTCCATTTATACTCGTTAGGTTCTCGTATCATATCAGGTTCGGAGAAATGAATGACTTTAACACATAAAGTAAAGGGTATATCACAGGACGATTGCAGTTGGGTAATATGAGCTTCCAATTCCCGTTTCGATATACTGTGCTATCGAAAAGGTAATCATAATCATCGTGATAAGAAGGATTACAGTGATAATGATAATGATAATTGTGACGATAATGATTATGATCATAATTATGATAATGATGATGACGATGATAATTATCATTATAATAAAGCCAATATTAAAACCATGTAATGTAAATAACAATATCATAATAATGACCATGATGATTTTAATAATAACACTGATAATCATAATAACAAAATAAATGATGATAATGAATATGTTAATGATATTGATAGTGATTAAAATAATATTAATAATTGTAATAATAATGATGATAATAGTAATTATTGTTATTACCATTATTTTCATCACTATTATTATTATCAAAATTATAATGATGATAGTGATAACAATGATCATAATAACAAAGATAGCAATAACAACCACTGTAACAATAACAACTACAACAATAATAAAACAAACAGTAATAAAAGTAATAACATATACCTTTACCGCAGCATAATAACAATAACAGTGACAGCCGACGAGACCGCTTGAACTCTGTCTGCAGCGGTTGTGCAATTCTGGACGAGTGCCACGTTGCACAGTCATCGGCAAACAGAGTGCCTTGAGATCCGTAAGAGATGTCGGGAACATGTCGCTTATCATGGTCAGAAGAAGAAGAGGCTCGTTTAAAGTGGTTTGTGTTAAGTGGCAAACGGTTTTCTTTGTCTGTTTTTTTATTGGTTTGTTTATCGTTGTTATTGTTGTTGTTGTTATTATCAGTAACCTTTTTTTGTTTTTTCATTTTGTTTACTTGGGTTTGCCTGGTTTTCATTATTCACCAAGAAGTATTAATCACATACACACATGCGCATAAAAATACTAATCTATACATATATATATATATATATATATATATATATATATATATATATATATATATATATGTATATATATATATATATATATATACATTTGTGTGTATATATACATTCATATATGCGCGCGCGCGCGCGCGCGCGTGTGTGTATATACATACATATATGTGCGCGCGTGCGTATGTGTGTGTATATGTGTGTGTGTGTGTGTGTGTGTGTGTGTGTGTGTGTGTGTGTGTGTGTGTGTGTGTGTGTGTGTGTGTGTGTGTGTGTGTGTGCGTGCATGCGTGCTTTCGTGTATGCAAGAATGTATGTATAATTTCTTATTAAATTATTCATATTTCTGTTTAACTCTCATTGGTAAGGAAGTTGTAAAGAAAAATCATGACATTATTTTTCATCTTTATTAAGAATTTTACACATTTATTGCAAATTTCATCAGTTAGAAGCTTAGCTAACCTTAGATAATATACGCATTGCCTATGTACAATAAATTACTAGATCTTTTAGAAATACAGTCTGCATATACAATGATCGTTTACCTAACACATAAATAATTTTGTGACTATGCACATATTGCTGTATAAAATGCATCTCTGATAGACAAGAAAGTCGATATAGTTTGTAATATCAGTATAGAATCACATTGCTGACACATTCACACTTCACACTACAAAGGTATTCACATTCCATATACAAAATTTCACATAAATAACATCCAAAGAGTTTCATAAATATAAAATTTTTGATACCGTTCAGCTGTGTCAAAACAGCTGATTCCAACACCATACACAGTTTCTCTCATCATTAACAGACATACAGTGTGATCATGTAATATGACTTAACATACGGACCTTTGAATATTTTTATAACTCTGTATTCTCTCTATATACTCTTTCACCTTCTTTTAATTTTAAAAACAAAAGAAAAAGAAAAAGATGAATTCAAAATTCCATATAAACTATTCTGCCTTTTTCCATTTCCAAAGATCACAATATATATAAAATGGATGTTCTTTTTTTCCAAAGCATTTAAAAGTACATTAATATCTGAAGATCAACAGCCGTTACCTTCTCCATTATCTTTGATTACATTATTATAATTTGTCTATTCCTGTGTTAACGTATAAGTGTGTATTAAATGACGCTTAAACCTTCGAATATTCACAAAGCACTTAAGCTAAATTGGACTTTATGTACAATATACACGAAGAAGAAAATCAAGAGTGGTTCGGAAGGGAGAACAAAGTCTGGAAGAAGAATCATAGACCGAGGTTCAAGTCTTGGTGGGCTTCGGGGTTATAAGGAAATAATGATAATGATAATAATAATTTGAGTTCACTTTTGAAGGAAGGAAGAAGAGCTGTACAGAGGAGTTTCAGCCTATAAGCTCAGTGGAAACCGTTTGAAATGTCCGTGCTGGAGGAAATCATAGAGAAAACCTTATCTGCAGAAACAATAAGTGTCTTTACTCATTACCCAATTGTAGTAAACAATGGTAACCATTTTTTCTTTAAACAAATCCCCTATCGAATCCATTCACTGGTATAAAAAAATCCAAATGGTTTATTTTTTGTCTCTCAGAAGTCAGACAGCGCTAACGATTCTACACACAAGGGAACGGAAGGGGACACGTGACTGCAGGCATCGTTAGGACTCCTAAAACATATGGGCTGCAGCACTCTCGAGGGCTTCACTGCGGGGGCTATATACAAGCGAAGTACGGGTCTCTGTGAGATGGCAAGAAATCGTTTTATGGTACCAGAATTTCTGCAGTAGTTGAACATGTATACTTGTGGTTTTATGTGTGTATATGTATATATATAAACATATATATATTATATATCATATATACATATATATATATATATATATATATATATATATATATATATATAACGAAAGATATATATAGATGGATAGATATACACTTCTATACATACACTTGTATACTGGTTCGGGTTTAGAGAAATATTGGCAAACAGACTAAAGTCATTAAATGTCAGAACAATGTAAATCAAATTGAAAATGAAATTGTCGAATGCTCGTTAACCGCATGGCGATAAGTTTTATAATTTGATTTGGATACTGAATTCCCTTGAAAAAAAAGGAAAATTAGATCTGAACACAAATAATTACAATTAGAGATCACAATTAAACGGCGCCTTTACAGAGTCAGTCATTTCTCTCCCCCAGAAATTTCTTCCCGTCAGAGGGGTCCGCGCGTGAAAGTCTAGGGGATTTGCACGCCCGCTTCCACAAGGCAACGGAAGTGGGGTTGCTTAATTTTTTTTTCTTCTGAATAATCCGGCTTTGTGGGATTACAATCACCAGTGTAGGTATCGATACTACATATTCATTGGCAGTTATAGTTTACATATTACTACCAGGTTTGTAATATAAGATTTGGCATTATCAAAAAGCTATTATATTCACAATAAAATATCTACAGTTTCCTAATAGTATTAATATCGTATTGGTTTTCTTTTTTGTCCTTTTGCGAATATCTGCTCGTATAAAATTAAGCAGAAATGTGCATACCCATTAACAACTGTGACAATTAATTTACAAAAGTTATTTTCGGAGGAATTTCAATTTGGCACTTCATGATACAATTTCCATTTTAACGATATTCCATTAAAGTCACTGGTAAGCCAAATGAACATACTGTTTTTTTTGTTGTCATTGTTTTTTTCAATTTCCAAAAACCCTTTCGCTTGTTAATCAAACTTAAATATGCAAAATAAAGTTGTTGTTCTGGTTTTCTCACTAACTTATAGTTACATGGACGTGTAGGTTTGTATGCGCACTAATTTATGATTATTATCATATGATTAACATAGAATATAATACAGACAGTCATTCAGCCTCTCTCTCTCTCTCTCTCTCTCTCTCTCTCTCTCTCTCTCTCTCTCTCTCTCTCTCTCTCTCTCTCTCTCTCTCTCTCTCTCTCTCTCTCTCTCTCTCTTCATATCCCTCGTCTTCCAATTCGTAGTCTACCAGTTGAAGTATCTGTGGTCGCAGTCTCTCGAGGAACCGCACCACTGGGTCTCCTGCAGGTTGGGACAAGGGCGTCCTCCACGCCTCGAGTGCCTCAGGACAGTTCGGGTGCGGATCTGCAGGGCGGAAGGGGTGGGGGTTGAGTGGGCGTTTGGTGTGTGCGTTATGGGTGGATTGAGAGGTGTTGGTAAGATGGGTAGGTAGGTAGACTGTTGGATGTATAGATATATATATACACATGTGCATACTGAATAAGTCAGTATGTCTTTCTCTATTCTCTTTTTTCACCCTATTTCTACTTCTTTCTTTTCCTCCCCTGCTATTTATACCCTCCTGCTATTTGCACCCTGTCCCCTCTCCCTCTCACTTCCCTCTTTTATCCCCCTCTCCCTCTTTTTTCCCTCTCCCTGTCTCCCTCCCACTCACTCTTTCTTCATCCCACCCGCTGCCCCCCCTCCCCTCTCCCTTTTCCTCCCCCTCCCCCTCCCCCTCTCCCTCTCCCTCTTCCTTCCCACTCTCCCTCTCCCTCTTCCTCCCCCCGCACCCTCTCCCTCTCCCTGCCCACTCACCTGATCACCGATGCCACAGGTCTTGCTGCAGGAGGACCACTCTGACCACTCGCTCACACGGCAATCCCTAGGGCCACGCCTACGGCCTGGAGAAATTATGGCATTATTTTCCTTCCTTCATTCCAAAACACTGACGAACTTTTTTTATTGCTTCACAGAACGTTTTTCTTTTTCTCTTTTTTAAGATATGCATTTTAAAAATGTAGGTATTTAAGCGTGACAGATATCCGAACCAGCAAGAGGTTTTGTTGTTGTCTCTCTTTGTTTTCTTATAAGTTCTGAGATTTTTTGTTTCTTGGCTAGTTAATTATCACAATAATCTCAATATGACTTGCTGGTTTTGATATCGTTCATCTATGATAAGATTTAATAGATGCAAAAGGGAATTCATTTATAGTTTAATCATTCATTTACTGATTGCATTTATAAGACTTATAATAATCATGACACAAAAGAGCAGCATATCAATATCAAAATCAATAACAATACCAATATATGTATATATATATATATATATATATATATATATATATATATATATATATATATATATTATATATATATATACATATATATAAAAATACACACATATATATATATACATACAAATATATATGTATATATATATATACATATATATATATATACACACATAGTATCTATTCACACCCACACACCATTAAAAAGTTAGACATGCTAGTTAATTTAGGAAGTAAACATTGTTGTTGAGAAGCAAGGTTTGTCTGGAATATCATCTTTTGAAATTGATCTAAATATCAACTTATTTTGATGAGTTTTAGATACATGAAGAGTTAGGGAAGTTAAATGTTACTAAAATCAGTTGCAGAAGAAATATAGTTACATCAATTAATACGTTTTTTTACAGAAGTAATGGGTTCAGTTAGACACTATTCTCTACCATGCAAACTGTATTAGTGGCGAAACTGTACAACATAACACACGGCAGGGCGATTTCGTGAGGATCTCCACATATTACTAAGTGACTATGTTGAAAAACATTAAAAGAAAACCTAATAAAACCTCTTTCTCTGGACCCATTAAATGATACATCTGAAGAACTTTAATATAACCACATTTTATTGTCCATTAAAAGATACAATTGAAGACAATCTAATATAACCCCATTTTTGTTGTCAATTAAATAATACAATTCAAGAGACAATCTAATAGAACCCCATTTTTGTTGTCAAGTAAATGATACATTTCAAGAATTCTAATATAACCCCATTTATTTCGTCCAATAAACGATAAATGTCCTCATGAAAAAGACCCTCATTACGAGAGACTTGCAAAGTGGCCAGCCAAGTCTCCCCCAAAAGCCAAAGGACCTAACAAGCGAACAAAGCATTGGATGGCTATCACTTGTCGTCACACTTACGAGTTGCCATTTTTCTGCCATTCCTGTTCTTTCTAAACTTCTTCCTGTATTTGTCAACAATCGTGTTGATGAGTGCATGCTTGGGGACCTCCGTGGTAGTGGTGGTGGTGGTAGTAGGCGTGGTAGCTGGGAGGATCTCGTTACTCACTTCTGGGTCTCTGGTTTCCTCGAGTTCAGGGGTCGTGGGAATGCTTCCTGTGCGGTAACGGCGGTCGGGGGAGCGGGCGAGAGAAGGGTTGTACACGCGCGCCAGTTCGTACTCCTTGATCTGTTGGTGAGAGGGGGGAGTGGGGGGGTTAGGGGGTGTCGCCTCGTGGGTGAGTTGTGGTTGGAATTTGTCTGCTGGCATTATTCTTTATTTTTAATATTATGGTTATTATTATTATCATTATTATCATCATTATTATTATTGCTATTATTGTTACTTTTATTATTACTATTATTATCATTCCTATTATTATTATTATTACTATCATTACTATTATTACTATTATCATCATTTTGTCAATATCCTTATTATTACAATATCTTTTTTATTATTACTTGTATTGTCATTGTCACTATCATTATTAACGTTACTTTTATTTTTGCTGTTGATTTTACATGCATGTAATTTAGGCCTACTTAATTCTTTCATGGGTGTCTGATTTACTTACATGTGACCTGTTGGGTTTACTTTTCCAACTGGGACTCATAAAATTTAGACATACTGGACACTACAAAGCGTTTATTTTCAAGCAAACAATAAAAAATATCATTACAGTATTAGTAAAACATAAAAGACACATGAACATAAAACGGGATACAAAATTGGTTTGTTAGGATTGCTAAAACCTTACAAGGGAAATACAAGTACAAATCCCACCTATCTATCGAGGTGCAAATCGATAAAATCCAAATGCAAACAACCTCCCTGTCTCTGCACTCCACACTCCTAACGACTAAATCAACTACTCTCAAAAGGTGTCTTTGGTACGACCCTCCGCTCCCAAGAACTCCTTTCCACACTTTTTTTACTCCAAAACAGAAATAAGAACAGCTGATTCGCCAAACAGCTGATTCCTCAACAGCTGATTCGCCAAACAGCTGATTCCTCAACAGCTGATTCGTCACTACAGCGGAAGCCCCGGATGTGACAAGTAGAAGAGCAGGAGCAGGGCGGTGGTAGTTGCCAGCAGACGCCAACGGGAGGAAGAGTGTTCCGTCAGACTCACAGCTCCAGCCGGTGAGCACGACTGCACCTGTGATGATGATCCTTCTCAAACCCACCACCAGAGGGACACGAAGACCTTGTTCCTTAGACTATTGTTTTTGTTTGATCGAACCTCGTGTTTGTGTTTCCTAGCGTTGCAACGTTACAAGTAAAACTAGTCTTGGGTAGAGCAAAAGCTAAATTAATGAAGAAATCGATAAAATAAATGAAAAAAACAACAACTATCTTCGGCGGATGTTGTGAATCAACAATCTCACTGACGTAGGCTAGTCTATACAAAAACTATATTCTGTGAACAAGTCGTGTGTGTGTGTGTGTGTGTGTGTGTGTGTGTGTGTGTGTGTGTGTGTGTGTGTGTGTGTGTGTGTGTGTGTGTGTGTGTGTGTGTGTGTGTGTTTCAACCCTTTCATTCGTAATCTAACGTGACCAGGACAACGACCGGCTGACTACCTAGCATTTATCTCTATTTCCCACAGTTTAGCTAACAAGACCCAACCACCGAATTAAGTCATTTGTGGTCATTAGCCACAAACACGACCCCTCATTAGCGTGAGACAAAGAACCGCCTACTTTCTGAATGTAGACCATTTACCTCCCGCAATTTAGGCAATTTAACGCCTGCATTTGTTAACTTCCTGATGACCGGTTGGCTGGTGGCTGTTAACAAGACGGTGAGCAGTGTAAGTAGCTGTTACTTACATCCTATTCCCGAATCACCCATTAGTTTCTCTTATCTTTGCAACAGTTAGTGTTCGGTCCTTGTTTTGCTTATCTCAGCTCCAATTTCTAAGATTTTTTTTTCTCATTCTTCTTACACATTCATTCGTATTTGTCTGTGTTATTCTTTTTGTTTACGCTCCCAATATTTTTCCTTATTTTCTTCATTTACTGATATTCTTTATGTTCTATTTTTTTTTTTCTCTCTCTCTTACAAACGCCTCTGTACTCTGGCATATCTCTATACCCACTTCCACAAGCCCCTTCAAAGCTCCTTGGTCGAAGCCCCGCCCCCTTTCATACCCTGGGTGCACTTCTATGTGCATCTTAAAATCCTATTCCTAAAGACCTTCCTTGTCTACCATACTCACGCCCTCACACCTGCGCCCGCAAATGCACACCCACAACCCCATCCAACAACCCCACACCACACACACCCTACAACACCCCCCCCCCCCCATCCCTCAAACACACCCACCCACGCCCCATACTCCTCGCACCCCTCCCACCCCCACCGCAACCCATATCCCTCACAAACCTCCAAAAAACTCACCTTGAAGATGCGAATGGTAGCGATGGGCGGGTGCTCCGTGCGGTCGGGGTAGTAGAAGGAGTTGGCGGGGTGGTCGGGCGTCTGGGCGGTAATTCGGCTCACGGGCTTCTTCGGGATGGTCGGCCAGTTCGGTGACGTGAAGGTGAAGCCGTTGTCGGTGCCGGCGTCGAGCGGGTCCAGCTGGAAGGAGGAGAGGAAGGAGGGGGTGGATGAGTGAAAAGGTGGAGTGTTTGGAACTATATGTAAAGAGAAAACGGGTATTTCGCAATTAAAGAAAAGGAACATAGAAAACAGGATATTCACCAGTAATAGAAAACGGGATATTCACCAGTAATAGAAAATGGGATATTCACCAGTAACAGAAAATAGGATATTCACCAGTAACACAGAAAATGAGATATTCATCAGTACCACAGAAAACGGGAAACGCCCCACCAAATAGAAATACAGAAAACGGGACCTTCCTAATCAAAGAAAACGGGTCTCACCTCAAGCACGACAGACTCCACCCATTTCCCTTCCACGCAGAGGTCGAAGGAGTCCACGCCGATGAACCAATCAGGAGAAGGCACAACGCGAGAGATCAGCGACACCTTTGAAGTGATTAAAAGAAAGAAAGATTAATTTAACGTTGAAGTTGATTTAAGGGGTGTTTCAACAATTATTCTTTTTGTGGATTAATATAAAAAGAGAGATTAGTATTTATTGCATTAAGAGATAGATTTGATAAAGTGTTTCGGTACGTATGAAAATTGTAAACAAAAAAATCATGTTCGTTTTATTTATTAATTACGATCCGAATGTTTCTAATCATCCACTGAAGAATAAAACAATAAAAAACAATACCGAAAACTTTTAACCAATGAAATAAACAAAATGAAATAGATACAAAATAACTAATTAAAAAACAAAATGAAAAAAAAACAAAATTCCCAACGCACCTTCGAGTGATTCCCATCAACGAAGAAGTCAGCTGATGTCTCCCCAACGCCCTGCGGGATCGGGGGGGCGTTGAATTCATCCATGACGCCCCCGGAGCCCTGGCTGTGGGCGTCGAGGAGGTTCGTGTCTCCCGATTCGGCGAACTTCTTGAGGCCTTCAGACGCGTCCTCCCCAAGGGTGAAGAGGGAGAAGGTCGAGTCGTGGGAACGTCCTGCGGGGGGAGAAGAAGAGAGGGAAATTAATGATAATGATAATATTGGGGATGAGGATAAGGGTAATGATGTTGGTGATGTTTATGGCTGTTGTATTGGTAATAATAATAATAGAGAGGATAATGACAGTGATGTAGGTGATGCTAATGGCTATGATATTGGTGATAATTATAATAATAATAATGAGGATAATGATAATGATGTCGGTGACGCTAATGGCTATGCTATTGGTGATTATAATAATTATAGTGAGGATAATGATAATGATAGTGGTTTTATGCCATGTGTGTACAAAACGTGATTCAAAAAGTTGGTTACAATGTAGCATTTCCATATGAGTACATATGCAGCATGTATGTGTGTGTATACATGTGTGCATGTACATACCCACACACACACACACGACGCAATATGCCTTACACATGAATCATTCATAAAATCACCAATATTACACATACACACCACTTCCTTGTTAGCAGCAATCGGCAAAAAAAATAGTTATATCATATTCGCAACCCACTCGCCTCGGTACTAAACATCTACAACCATGTTTACGATGTGTACACAAGATCCCAGGCGTTCGGGTCGGCTGTTTGTTGCTGTTGGATATCTAGCTCGAGAGACTAAGTCCAAATGTGTATTATGCGGGTATTAAACTCTGGATTTCGGTCACAGGGAAAGAGGCACACACCACACGCGCGCAGATAACATGGCAATATGGTGATGATAAGTGAGAGAAGGGAGGAGAAGGAGGAGGAGGAGGAGTAGAATGATTGGGGGAAAGAGATGGAGGGAGGGTTGGATGGAGGGAGAGGGAGAGGGAGGGAGGGAGGGAGAGGGGGAGGGAAGGAGAGAGAGAGAAAGAAAGAGAGATTGAGAGAGATAAAGAGAGAGAGGGGAGGGAGGGAGGGAGGGCGAGAGAGAGAGAATGAGAGGGAGGGAAGGAAAGAGAGAAAAAAAAGATGACATGAACTAACAGCAATGTGATCGCATGTTCCCAAATGTGCAACTCTATTAACATTAGCTAACTCGAAGGTTGTTTAGCAAGTTGATGTCTTCTGGTTCATATAAAGTTAGCAATAAGATGTTTTGCAATACGAGGCGTGACAGGCAACGACGTGTACATTGCACAAACATGAATAGACAATGAAATAAATGTCATCACATACCATATTTTGGCTTTGTGCGTTGTTGCATCATTTGCTTGGAATACGATTTGGGAACTGTGCGGGAAAGTGTGTGTTTGTGTGTGTGTGTGTGTGTGTGTGTGTGTGTGTGTGTGTGTGTGTGTGTGTGTGTGTGTGTGTGTGTGTGTATGTGTGTGTGTGTGTGTGTGTTGTGTGTGTGTGTGTGTGTGTGTGTGTGTGTGTGTGTGTGTGTGTGTGTGTGTGTGTGTGTGTGTGAGAGAGAGAGAGAGAGAGAGAGAGAGAGAGAGAGAGAGAGCGAGAGAGACAGAGAGACAGAGAGAGAGAGAGTGAAAGTGAGAGAGGGAAAGAGATTATGTGTATACATATAATTTTCCAGTACTCCTTCATTTTTCCCAAACATCCCCACCCCCTCCTCCTTCGCAACTACAATACCCAAAATCCACCCCACCCCCCAAAAAAAAATAATAATAATAAATAAAAAAATAATAATAACGCTTCAAAATTAAAACGCATCTCATTTTCCGAACATTGACCTCCTCCATCCCCCCTATACACCCCACCCCTACCCACCATCACCCACCCCTACCCACCATCACCACCAACCCCTACCCAACCCCCCCAACCCCCCTTGCAAAGCACTCTCGCGGATTTCTCCCCGAAAATTGGGCACTTTTTCCCTGCAGGTCAAGCGTTGTTTACAGACACGCTTCTCGCCACGTCCCTCTGCGATCTCCATCAACCCCGGCAGCTGAGGAGGCGCGGGAGGGCACCGTTGCAGCTGCAGTTTCCGCCGTGTGTTGTTCTAGTGGATAAGGTAAGCGGAGGGAGAGCACGGACCGAGCGCCGTTCCCACACTCTCTGCATTTCTCGTGGTGTGGGCGTTGGTGCTTGGGGTGGAGGGTAGGGGGTGGGGGGTGGAGGGTGGGGGTGGGGGAGGAGAGGGGGGATGAAGATGAAGAGAAAGAGGGATGCGGGGAGGGAAGGGGGGAGAGGGAGAGAGTGTGAGAAAGAAGGAGGGAAGGAGGGAAGGAGGAAGAGAGCGTGAGACTGAGAGAGAGAGAGAGAGAGCAGAAATAGAGGGGGAGAGAGGGAGAGGGAGTGAGAGAGGAGAGGGAGAGGAAGAGGGAGAGAGCGAGAAAGAGAGAGAGACAGAGACAGAGAGAGAGAGAGACAGAGACAGAATGAAAAATCAAACAAAAGCGTGAGACTGTGACAGACAAGACAGAAAGAAAGAAGGGAAGAAAGAGAGAGAAAAAAGAAAAATGATGCTTGTTGAAGCCATCAGCCGCAAAGAATTCCTTTCCCTTGACTGCAAGACCAAGAAAATTCCAACTTCCGGTTCTCTTGCCCACGATTAGAATGTGTAATTAGATGAGAATCAAATTAGAATGTGTAATTAAAGAAGAATTAGATCTGAATGTGTAATTAGGTGAGAATCAAATTAGAATGTATAATTAAAGGAGAATCAGATTAGTATGTGTAATTAAAGGAGAATTAGATCTGAATGTGTAATTAAAGGAGAATTTGATTAGAATGTGTAATTAGATGAGAATCAAATTAGAATGTGTAATTAAAGGAGAATTTGATTAGAATGAGTAATTAAAGGAGAATTTGATTAGAATGTGTAATTAAAGGAGAATTAGATCTGAATGTGTAATTAGATGAGAATCAAATTAGAATGAGTAATTAAAGGAGAATTTGATTAGAATGTGTAATCAGAAGATAATTAGATGATAATGTGCAATCAGAGGACAATTCCTTTCCCTTAAGAACAAGTCAATATTCGATTCCTTTGGCCACGTTAATGACTCGGACTCAAAAGGTCTTCCCTTACACCCCCCCCCACCCCACCCACGTCCACACTTTCCTCTTCTTTTTCTTCTTTCTCCTCCATTTCCCCATTTCCCCTCTCCCTTTCCCTAACCAACCCTCCACCCTCTCCTTTCCCTAACCAAACCCCCATCCTTCTTTCCCTTCTTTCTTCCCTCAACTAACCCTCCCCCCTTCTTTCCCCTTCTTCCCTCCTCCCTCCTTCCCTCTCCCCCTCCCATCCCTCCTTCCCCCTTCTTCCCCTCTCCCTCCTTCCCCCTTCTTCCCCCTCTCCCTCCTTCCGCCTTCTTACCTCCCTCCCTCCTTCCACCAACAACCCCCCCCCCACCAAACTGTACGATCATACACCAGTCAGCTGATACAACTGATGCTGATCGAGACCCGGTATCTCATTCATTTTCATTCATAATATTGTCCCTAGCCTCCTTTTTTTTTGTTTTTATGAAGGGGGGGGGGTGAGGGAGAGGGGGAGCAGAGGTGTGTGTGGTGGGGTGGGGGGTGGAGGCGGAATTTATCTGCTGGTTATATTTGTTTAACCTCACACACGGGTGAAGAGAGTAGACAGAGAGAGGTAAGTAAAGGATATAATAATATCAATAATAATAATAATGATAATAATGATAATGATAATAATAATAATGATAATAATGATAATAATAATAATAATAATTATTATTATTATTTAGATCCTGTCTGTTAATCAAATCCGGTTTGTCCTAAACTTCTTGACTCGATGGAGGACGGAGAGGGAGAAGAAGAAGAGGAGATGGAGGAGAAGATGAAGAAGGAGAAAGGAAGGTGGAGGAGAAGGAAGAAGAGAAGAAGAAGAGGAGGAAGAGAAGAAGAAGAGGAGGAAGAGAAGAAGAGACGAGGAGAAAGACAAGACAAGAACAAACAGAAAAAAGGAAAAAAAGAACTCGAAGCACCCCTCCCTTTCCTCCGTCCCTCCTTCTCCCTCTCCCCCTTCCTTCCCCTCTCCTCCCTCCCTCCCTCTCACTCTCCTCCTCAGACCTCCAGCGGGTAACCATTCCGAGGCCAAGGTCGACCTCAAGGTATAAGGTGGCGGCGTTGATGACACTAGGGGCCTTCAGCGCCGCCTACAGGAGCTGCTAATGAATGGGGAGGGAGGGAGGGGGAGGTGGAGGTCGAGGAAGGGGGTAAATGGGAGGGAGAGGGGGAGGGAGGGAAAAGAGGGTGGGTGGGTGGGAGAGTGGGAGGGAGAGAGAGAGAGAGAGAGAGAGAGAGAGAGATAAAGAGAGAGAGAGAGAGAGAGAGAGAGAGAGAGAAATAAAAAAAAAAAATAGGTAAAGAGTAAAAAAAAGACAAAAAAAAAAGAACAAAACAACAGACGAGATGGCGCACATCCTCCTTCCCCTCCCCCCCCCACTCTACCCCGCCCCCATCACCCCCTCCCCTCCAAAAAAAAAAAAAAAAAAAAAAAAAAAAAAAAACAGAAGGCACCAGCTCCTGATGACGGAGGCGTCGACGAGGCAGCCTTGGGCCACCCCCGGCGAGCGTCCCCTGAGGTGATGAGAGGAATAGGGTCATCGCATCGCCCCCTGTCCTTGGCTTCGGATGTCCCGGTGGAGAGAACTCGCGGCTGGGGGTGGGGGGGGTGAGGAGGGGGGGGGGGGGCGAGGGCGTGAAGAGAGCGAGGGAGGGAGTTTTTGGTTTGGCGATTTTTTTTTTCGGTTTTCGGTTTTATTAGGGGGTGAGGCTGGGGTGGGGGGGGGGAGATAGAGGTTTTTGGTTTGGTTGTTTAGTATTTCTTGTTATGTTTGTTATTATTATTTTCTTCTTCCTTTCCTTCGTTTCTTATTTTCTTCTTCCTTTTTCCTCCTCCTACTCCTCCTCTTTTTTCTGTATTTCCTGATCCGTTGTATTGAAATTATTAGGAAAACAATTATGAGGAGTTATTTTTTTCATAATACAATTTGAAAAGAGAATATATATGAATAATTATTTAATTCGTGAAGCTGTATCAATCACTCCTTAAAAACTAAATCCTCGACACCATTCATACAGTAAATAAAAACCAGAAAACAACATAATAAAAAAGCGAATCATATAAATTTTCCAAAAATTCCCAAAGATCTCTCAAAAAACTTCCCTGGAAAACATCACACTCTCACTCACTCTCTTCATCACACTTCACGCTCTCATCTTCGTCACCTCATCGTCTTAACAGCCATCGATTCCTCATGCCCGCCCTCATCACAGTCCAAATAAGGAGCAAGCACATCAGTTTCCCGGGACTTTCACATACACAGACGTCTCACTCACATATCTTACTCACACTCTCATCCTCCTTATGTCCGTTGTACACTCATTTATTCCCCTACCCCACCCAATCAGCCCGTTGACTCGTTGGTATACCCTCCACATACCCCTCCCGCCCGCCTTCGGTATACCCTCCACCTACCCCTGCCCCTACCCCGTTCCCCCCGTCGGTATACCCTCCACCTACCCCCCCTAGCCCCTTCCCTCTTCCTCCCAATCCCCCCCCAAGCCCCCACCTCTTCCTCCCTACCCCCCAGACCCCCCCTCCTCTTCCTCCCAACCCCCCAAACCCTCCCAACCCCCCCCTGCCCCCTCTTCCTCCCAACCCCCCACTTGCGGAAGGTGGCGGCGAGTCAAAGGGTTAAGCTGCGTCTCGGCCGCCCCTCGCTCTCTGATGTGACTACCATCTCCCCCTTCGACCACTCCCTGCTGTCGCTTCTGCTGTTCCTGCTGCGTCTCCTTCTTCTTCTTGTCATGCTTCTTCCCCTACTGTTTTTTTTTACGCTTGATTTTTCTCTTTCTCCTGTTTCTCTGTCTTCTTTTCCTCGTTCTCTTTCTTCTCTTACTGCTTCTTCTCCTTCTCCTCCTACTGCTTCTTCTTCTTCTTCTTCTTCTTCTTCTTCTTCTTCTCCTGTTGCCAGAACTAAAAATAATGATGCTGATGTCTCTTTTTTTCTTCTTTCTTTTTATCTTTTTATCGTTCTTCTTGATAGATGTGCAGCCACGGCCATCCGGTGATTGTGTTAACTCAAGGACTAACTTTACTAATATTGGTAATGAGGATAAAAAGTATGATGATGGTGGTGGTGGTGATGAGGGTGGTGGTGATGGGAGTTGCAGGGTGATGATGATGGTGATAATAGTGAGGCGGTGGTGATCGTGGTGATGATGGTGGTGGTGGTGATGGGCGTTGCAGGGTGATGATGATGGTGATGATAGTGAAGTTGCGGTGATAGTTATGGTGATGGTGATCGTGATGATCATGATGGTGATGGTGATGACTGTAACCATATAATTCCTTCTAATGCTAAACCTTGTGTTAACATAGCGGATACATGGATATCAATACGGCTAAAAGTATGGAAGTTTCAGCTATAGCATTACTACAAATTTTAATTTTCATATAAACATCAACAGCAATATTATCAAAAGGCTAATACTGATAAACTTATTTTTATTATGTAACGTCTCTTTCAAATGCTCCTCCCTGTCAATCTGTTAGCAGAGATATCATTTTATGCCTCCGTGCTATCATTCTAATAATACAGTGATTTGTGGCTACGATTTATCTTCTATTTAGATATTCTTCTGCAAAATATTATATATTCTTCTCTGCAGAATATTACATATTCTTTTCTGCAAAATATTACATATTCTTCTCTGCAAAATATTACATATTCTTCTACAAGATATTACATATTCTGCAAAATAGCCATTAAGAATGATAATAGCATTAGTTTTAAGATTTAAATAATTTCGGGACATAGGTACGCTATCAATAAGTTATTAAAAAGAGACAAAGGTATAATAATTATTCAACCGACGTATCGCTTATATTGTAATTAAAATCCATCATCCGATATGGAATGATGAAACTGCACCTTTTGTTCTGGCGCCACGTGTCTCGCTGCGACACACTTAATTAAAAAGCTTAATGAGCGAGCGAGAGAGAGAGAGAGAGAGAGAGAGAGAGAGAGAGAGAAAAGAGAGAGAGAGAGAGAGAGAGAGAGAGAGAGAGAGAGAGAGAGAGAGAGAGAGAGAGAGAGAGAGAGAGAGAGAGAGAGAGAGAGAGAGAGAGAGAGAGAGAGAGAGAGAGAGAGAGAGAGAGAGAGGGGGGAGAGAGAGAGAGAGAGAGAGAGAGAGAGAGAGAGAGAGAGAGAGAGAGAGAGAGAGAGAGAGAGAGAGAGAGAGAGAGAGAGAGAGAGGCGAGAGGGATATTCTAATCAATTATATAGCACTTTGGATGCTGCTTTTTATCAGTTTACACGAGTGAGTTTTGTGTCAAGTCACTTAACTACCCCTTGCCTCTGCGCGTTGGAAAGACGAGGGTAGTGAAAGTACTTCGTTCTACATTCAGTATTGTTACTATGCAACACTCTTGCCTAGTTCCCTTGGGTTTGTTGTCTGTTTGTCCTTTTCTCTCGGTTCGTAATCTCGTCTGTGTTAAACGTAGTAAACAATTCATTTACTAAACCGCTAACCACTGCTACGTAAATCATCCTCAACTATCACTTTCTGTTTTATGAATCGTTGGGACATCATCGTGTCCCTGTGTTTGTTTGACCATAATAAACACTGCTCTGGCTTTTCCATTATATCTCAGGTTGCCACACACGCTCCGCTGATTAACACGGAGACAAACAAATTAAAAAGATTGTCTCTGTTCACTTTGTTTAATTGCATTCTAACAAGACGCACACTTTAACCAACATTAATCACCTTGATATCGCCAGCGTTAAGTCGGTCAGACTCGCTGTTGTGAGGTCAGGGAGATGCTAGGTCATGAGGCTGTGTGGGTCGAAAGCATGTAAAACTTGGGGGGTTTGTGCGTTAGGAAGCCTTTCGAAAAGGGAGTTAGAAGGGTTTTGTGATTGTGAATTAGGAGGGTTCTTGGTTGATGAGTTCAAAAGGCTTTCGAATTGTTAGAAGGATTTTGATACTGAATGGTAAGAGAGTTCGTGATGAGTTAGGAAGCATATCGAACAGTTAGAATCAGGAGGGGTTCTTGGCTATTGAGTTCAAAAGGCTTTCAAAAGCCGAATTAGAAAGGGTACTAGATGGAGCTTCAAGAGGGTCCTTGGTAAATGAGTAGGAGGAATTTAATTGGGAAAATATTAGGATGAAAAGTTAGAGGTAACGTCTGGTGATGACTTGAAAGGCTGAAAACTTAGAGTGGGAAATATTTTACCTAAGAGGGAATGAGATGTATTGCCCCCTCGTAATATGTAACGAAAAAAAAGAAAACAACTGACCACAATTCAGCCAGTGGGCGAAAATGAGTTTAATAGCCACCAAAGAGTAAAAGAGAACGAGAGAGAGAGAGAGAGAGAGAGAGAGAGAGAGAGAGAGAGAGAGAGAGATAGATAGAGAGAGAGAGAGAGAGAGAGAGAGAGAGAGAGAGAGAGAGAGAGAAAGAGAGAGGCAGAAGGGGGGAGAGAGTGGGAAAGAGAGAGAGAGAGAGAGACAGAAAGAGTATAAAAAAGAGATAGAGACAGACAGATAGATAGAGAGAAATCTTCAATCTACGAGATAGACCGGAAGATAACAGGACCCAAGCAAGGAGTGTTGCCAAGAAAGGGGCGCTTGGGAGTCACCGAGGCCCAACTGTCCTAAATGAGGATTGCATGCGGGACTCCTTCTTTCTAAGAGGCATGATATGTTGTAATACTTCGCGGAGGATGAGGTTCCTTCACTTGAGGATTATAAGATAGCCTGGATACGTCCGTCTGGGGCCGTATTACGTTAGATCAGGGCTGATGGCGGGGAAGATAGAATTCACGTGTTTTTTTTTCGTTTTTTTTTCTCGTTTTGTGTTGTTGTCTTTTTTTTGGGGGGGGGGCTAGGCTAGGGGTGGTGGTAGGGGGGGAGGTTTTGTTTTTCGTTTTGAGAAAGAGAGGAGGAAGGGGGGGGGGGGATGTGAGGGAAGATGGGGAAGGGATGGAGAAGGGAAGAAGAGTGGAGGATGTGTAGAGATATCGCCACTTTGTCACGTGCCGAGTCTGTCTGTCTGTCTATCTCTCTTTCTCTCTCTCTCCCTTTCATCCTGCCGAGTCTGTCTGTCTGTCTATCTGTCTATCTCTCTCTCTCCCTTTCATTCAGAAAGAGAGAAAAAAAAAAGAAAGACAGAAAGAAAAAGAGAGAGAGAGACGAAAAAAAAGCATACGAGAAGAAAGAAAATCGAATGTAGTGCAAGATGCTTATCTCTTCCACAGTCGGTGACCGCATAATGGGAATGGTGACGAGTCCAACCCACGTCCCCGCCCACGCCAGCCCATCACACGGCCGCCCACAACACCCCCCTCCCCTACCCCCCTAACCACGGACGTCTGGTCAAGCACAACCTCGAGACAAGCCATGTACACAAAGCGAGTTACTTCGGCCTTCTTCTGTGAGATTTGCATCGACGAGGCGACGACGAAAGGGGAGAGAGAGAGAGAGAGAGAGAGAGAGAGAGAGAGAGAGAGAGAGAGAGAGAGAGAGAGAGAGAGAGAGAGAGAGAGAGAGAGAGTGTGTGTGTGTCACAGGCAGAGGAGACTTGCCTTAAAAGTGATACAACAGAGGACGAAGAGTTCACAGAAAAGTCCACAGAAAAAATTGTAGAAAAGTCCACAGAAAAGTTCACAGAAAGCTTACTGGGTAGCCTAGATTACAGGGTTGGTGGGTGGATATTATAATGAACTTTGCTGTCAGTTTTTCTGTTTTTGGTAATGCTAATGAATAGGGGATGATGGCAATTAATAATGGTAATTAATATTGTTATTGATAGGGGAGAGCTAATTATTCATCTATGTGTTTATCTTTCATTTCTGTATTTTTACATGATATAATGATATGCAAGTTTACTGTGTCTCCAAAGGTACTTTTTATTTCGAATTTAAGAGTGGCGAGGAAGGGGGGGGGGCTATGGAGGGAGGGGAGAAAGGAGAAGGGAATGTATGTGAGCGTGTATGTATGTGTGAGTGCGCGCTTTTGTGTGTGTGTGTGAGTGTGTATGTGTGAGTGTGTATGTGTGTGTGTGTGTGTGTGTGTGTGTGTGTGTGTGTGTGTGTGTGTGTGTGTGTGTGTGTGTGTGTGTGTGTGTGTGTGTGTAAGTCTGTGTGCGCAAGCGTGTGCGTGAGTGAGTGAGTGAGTGTGTGTGTGTGCGCAAGCGTGTGCGTGTGTACGTTCGTTCGTGCGTGCATGTGTGAAGACGAAACGCCTCCGAAAATCGCCAAAATAAGAAGCATCTTGATCTGCCAAGCACAGGCTGCACGGCGGAAGGATAGGAACCGAAAGAGACAAATTGAACACTTATTTATCGCTCAGGAAGAGGAGGAAATGGCGGCCCGAATAACGTCAGAGGTGGGGACGAGTTGAAATGACACGGGGACGATGTGGAGTGAAATAGCCACGCGGTTTCTGTTCGCCGTTCCACCATTCATTCTTCAGAGGAGTGAGACAGATTTCTCTGTGTGTTTGTGTGTGTGTGTGTCTGTCTTTCCCTTTCTCTTGCTTTCTCTCTCTCTCTATCGTTTTTTTTTTTTCTCACCCCCCCCTCTCTCTCTTTCCATTTCAACTGCTTTCTCTTTTTTTTTCTCTCTCTCATCCCCCCTCTCTCTCTCTATTTCTCTTTCGCTTTTGTTGTTTCTCCCTCCCCCCTCTCTCTAGGCGTAGATTTATTGTATATGTATTTGCAAATGATGTGCGTGCATGTATGTGTGTGTGTGTGTGTGTGCATGCATGTGTGCGTGTGTGTATATGTACGTATATGTGTGGGTGTTTTAAGCAAAGTCTGCTAAGCAGGGAAGTTGAATTCTCCAGCTGGAGTGTGCTGCAATTAGATTATTTTCCCTGCAAACCTTGCCTAAACTTTTGTGTAAATAATCCATCTCTGTGTTGACTTTAGGAGTTGAATGACCCCCTCGTTCTGTCCAGGTATTAAAACATACCCGTAACATATGATAAAAAAATGCATAGTCAAATAAAATCTTCTTTTAAGAATAACAATATAAAATTCAGTAAAATAAGTAACAAAACATTCAGTAAAATGAGGAAGATGAAATTCAATGAAATGGAGAGCACAGAATTCAATAAAATGAAGAACATGAATGTTATTCACCTGAATAACATAAAATTGTCCTTTTTCGGCATACGTATCAGCATAACCCCCCCCCCACACACACACACACAAAGTAAATAAATAAATAAGTAAATAAAATCAAATAAAACAAAACCACAATAACCCCTCCCCCCCCCAAAAAAAAAAGGTTTACACCCATACCAACAGATTAACCATATCGCTCCCCTTCAGAACCCGAGACGAAAGGTGATCAAACCCCCCGCGCTCCTCGCAAAAAAGGCCAGTTTATTATGACCCGAAAGCACGCACTTATGGCCCCCCAACGCACGCCAGCACGGCAGCCAGGTCATGCCTTGTTTACCTGAATATAATAATTGACTTGAACACAACAACCCGAGGAGGAGATGTGACTCAACGCTTGCAGGTGGCTCGGTAGATGCACGTGTTCGAGGGGGAGGGGGGGGAGAGGGAGGGGTGGGGGTGGGGGGTTGTTTACTACGTACGTCGTGTGTGGCTTTTACACTAACGACGCCTTGCTCGGGTTCGTTGTAGAGATCTTGGTTTGTTGGTGTTTATTTTTGTGGGGGGGGGGGGGAGGGAAAGGAGAGAGGGAGAAGGGGGAGGGAGGAATGGAGGGAGAGGAGAGGGAGGGAGGGGGAGAGAAAGAAAGAGAGAGGAAAGGAGTGAAAGAGAAAGATGAAAGTAAAAGAGGAGACAGAGGACAAGTAAAGTGTGCAAATAAAAGACAACGAATGAGCTGGGCGAAAAAAGAAAAAAAAATATATATTAGAAAGAAAATATACAATCAATATCAAATAACTCGAGAAAACGACAAACAACTCTTAAACCCACCTAACACAAGAAAGAATAAAAACGACAACAAAAAAGAGACAAAAACTAAAAACAAACTAAAAAATATATAAATAAATAAACGAACGAGAGAGAAAGAGTAAAGTAAAAGTAAAAGAGTAACCCACGCAGTCTCACGTTTCATCTAATTATACATAGGCCAGCCTGCCAAGCGATTGCAGCGACCACGGACGTCCCGGCCATGCGAGCGAGGACGGGGTGGGGTGGGGGGGTGGGGGCTGGGCAGTGGTCAGTGGCCGCCCGAACCCCATCGCTTTATCGTTCATTGTGATAATCGGATAGCGAAGGGAAATGGTTAGTGTAGGGAGAGGGGAGAGGAGGGGTGGGGGTTGGGGAGGAACTATGCCAATTTTGCAGTTGCGATAGTTTGTGAATTCCATTTCATTTTTAGGTTATTCAATTCTTTCGATTTTTCTTTTGTATTCTTATATACTTTCCTTTTTTAATTCTTTTATTTACACTCACTTTTATTTAATAAAAAAACGCGGCCAGATTGCCCCGAATGAATTCCATTTCGTTTTTAGCTTATCCAATTCTTTCGATTTTTTCATTTATATTCTCATACTTTCCATTTTATTTCCTTTATTTACACCACTGTTTAAAAACAAGAAAACGTGGCCACATTGCCCCTGAATCTCAGAGAAACATCGCTTTGACTCGAGCGTACAAGGAAATCGCTCGCTCGCTGGCAATAACATAAAACCCCCACGGTGGCTTACGGTTATTAGGCACCAACAAGCACACACTTTCACAGCCACACCTGCAGCATCTGGTATCTGTTCACATAGCGAGACCGTCAGCCTCTCACGGCGCCAGACAATTAACAAGCACGACTAATATAAACATTCAGCCACTTAATTTGACAATAGGCGATTCATGTAATCTCCCTGATTATCGTTCAGATCTGAAAGAATTAAGAGACGATTTAATCCTATTTGAATTCGTTCTGCGCTGCGCCAAGTATTAGTTTCTTATACAAATGATATATAATATATATATATATATATATATATATATATATATATATGTGTGTGTGTGTGTGTGTGTGTGTGTGTGTGTGTGTGTGTGTGTGTGTATTTCTTCTTTTTGTATTTTCTGTACTTTTCTCGAATTTGTTTCTATTCACCGTTTTCCTTATTCTTTAACTACAAACCACATTCATTGTTCTAACAAAAAGCCCTTATTATTCCGAAAATCCATTCACACGCTTATCCAAATCACAGTGTGCTCCCATTTCCTCAATACATTTCCCTCCTTTCTTCCTCTTTCGTGAGAAAATCTTATATTTAGCCGCCGACACCTCCCGCGGCACGCCAGGCTCGCCGCCGCCTCTGTCATCTCAACTTTTAAAACTTGGCTTGTTGTTGTCCGCGCCCGGAGCCTCCTGTTTACGCCCGCCGCCTTTTTTATCTCTATTTTTATCCCATTTTCAAACCGAATCCAAGAATGCTTCATTTCGTACGTAATCGAGGCGATATTTCACTCTGCGGGCCCGTCCTTCGCCGAGGAGAGCAAGGCGAGGAATGTGCTCGAAGGCAGTAAAAGTCAGCTGGTACGAATCGGCCAGGAAAACAATGCACGCGCGAGATGCGTAATGGTTTCGGCGAGGCGACGAAAACGAAAAAAAAGAAAAGAAGAATGGCGGTTTCGGCGAAGAGGAAGAAGAAGAAGACGGCAGTTCAAATGCAATATTTCTTCACCTGTCAGGCAAAAATCCCGGGCGCGCGGTTTATGATAATGTGGCTGGTGCTGAGATATTTCTTTGGTTATATAACGATCTGCGTTGTTAAGTTTTATGATCTTTAATAATTTTTTTAACAGCTTTTTCTCATCGAATTAATCCTTAAGAGATATGTAAACGTCGTTTTATCTCACAAACTTACGTAGAATTCGGCAAATGTTACCAAACAATTAATCTACCCCACTGACCCACAGAAAATTCGTTTCCTTCACTAAATTTCGAAAAAAGAATACAAACTAGCAGACGATCCCGCGCCATGACTCACGACCCTGCTGGGGGAAACTCGCTCGTTGGCCGAAAGGTAATCATTCTCCACTAATCAGATCGGGCGATTTGCATACTATGCGATCGGCAGGCAAGATCTCCGGTAAAGCGTGGCCATTAAAAGTCGATTTGCCTTGGAGTTTAAATGGGTGAGGTAGGTAATGAGGTTAGACGAAAACAATGGAAAGTATGAGCTGTGGTATTTCGTCCCAAGGGTAAAGAAAACAAAATAAATGAAAATTATAAGTTATTTTTGCTCCCTTGGTATCTTATAATAATGGGTTGAGTAATTTCAACATCTTATTGAAGGTTAACAATCAACTAATAACGATATTTACCGTGAAATAGATTAGAGAGAAAATAGCGCAAATCAGTAGTTTAGCCTCAATGATAAATTTAGAAAAACGTTAGCCACTTCTCTCTCACCTACCCCCCCCCTCCCTCTCCCCCTTTCAACAAAACCACTGCGAATTCCCTAATCCCGCTCTACCTAATCTCGGCCAACCCAATCCTTTCTCCTAATCCTTAACGTGACGTCACAGACACTTACGCGCATGACATCACATGACACCCGCGCCACACCTAATGAAACAGGTATGCGCAGCCGAAACAGGTGAAGTCACTGCCGGTGAATGGGGCGAGGAGCGGGGTGGGGGGAGGGGGGTAAGAGGGGTGATTTGGAGTTGTGGGGGGAGAGGGAGAGGGAGAAGAAGGATGGAGGGAGGGAAGGGGGGATGGGGAATTGGTGGAAGGGGGATAGCAGGGGTTATTTGGAGTTGTGGGGGGTAGGGGCAGAGGGGGAAGGAGAGGGAGAGGAACGATGGAAGGGGTGAAGGGGGAGGATGGGGAATTGGTGGATGCAGTTGATAGGGAGGACTGTGGAAGGAGGGAGGAGGAAGCATAGCGTCTGGGGAAGGGAGGGGGAAGGAGCAAAGAGTTTGGGGAAGGGGGAGGGGTGGGTGTATCAAGAGAGGGAGTGGGGGGGGGGGTGAGAGCATGTAGTTGGTGTGGTGGACCGTTGGGGAAAGGGGGCTGGGGGAGGGGAAGGGTGGGGGGGGGGCAGTAATTGTTAGAACACGTGCAAAATTCTATTTGGCGATGACGTTACAAGTCGGGAAGGAGAAGAAAGAAAACAAAACAAAAATAATGCTAGAAACAGACCTGGAAGAAAAGTGAGTTTATCAGCTGTTAGGTTAACTTTATATTACATGAGCACCACGTGTATTTAAACTTTTTTTTATGGACAGAAAGACCTTTATGATATATAAAAAATAACTAATGATACGATTAAACATTTAATCTTATACGAACAGTAAAGTGGGATACAATATGGTTTTGTGATCTTAATAGAACGAACTTTGAACAGAACAATATTAGTGTTCAATTTTGCATCACATGCCTAATGGGCGTTGTTCTGATACAGTATCTTTAACTATCGTGTTTAAACATGTCTTATTAAATTAAATTATCTGTAAACCCCCTTTGAAGATAACCTACTCTCCGATTTTATCGCTGCACAACACGTGGGATTAGAATATATTAAAATCTAAACTGTTTCTTGCAGATATTTACCAATGAAGTTACAAAGATTAGGTTATTATTAGTTATTATTTCCATCGTTTCGTGTAACTTAGGGTAGTTTCAGGCACTTTCCCTTGCTGTCGAATTTTCTATTAATTCTACCCTCTTCTTTTTTTTTCAAATTTCGTCCGTTTAAAACAAATGTTGGGCTTGTTTTCCAACGTTTGGATCGCACGGGAAGTTTAGAGCCAAGTTGTCAAATACTTTGCTAATATCTTATTTCTGTTGAGGGAACTTCTCATGCGGGAAAAAAAGCCACACGAGAAAACATACATACCTTCTAGAAGCGCAATTATTCGCACAATCAAACACCTTTCTTGCCTCAATTATCCTTCATATTCGCATAACATTCACAGATCAAAGCCCTTATTCGCACAACCCTTCAACGACCAAAACCTTTATTCGCAAACCCTTCAACGATCAAAACCTTTATTCGCACAACCCTTCAACGACCAAAACCCTTATTCGCACAACCCTTCAAAGACCAAAACCCTTATTCGCACAACCCTTCAAAGACCCAAACCTTTATTCGCACAACCCTTCAAAGAACAAACCAACGGACCCCTCTCTACCTCTAAGCTCATCCACGCCTCGAAAAGCGTCACTCTCAAGGCGAGTCTTACAACCAAAACAAAACAGGATTCTTGTGCATCGTTGAACACACACACATCGCCATCCCCGCCCTTAGTTACGCAGAAGGGGCGGGACCGTTGCCTCCCCCCCTCTCCACCCCATCCCCCCACCCTGCTCGGTGGTCAACCATGCGTGTCTCACTGCCTGTAACTCACACCTACGAAGATGCTTGTTTATCTTATTTGTTTATTTGTCTCCCCTTCCTCTCTTCTCCTCCCCTCCCCTCCCCCCTATCTTTTGGCATGCCTTTGCCTGGCACAACTGCATGCACTGTTTATTTGCCGATCGGGTGGCCTTCGTTTTCCTCTCTCTCTCTCTTTCTTTCTCTCTTCGTTCGTTTTTCTCTCTGCCTTTTTCCTTTTCTCTCTCTCTCGCTCATATCTTTCGTTTTCTATCTATTTCCTTCCTCATTCTCATTTCTTACATTCTCTCTCTCTCTATTCGTTCTTTTTTCACCTTTTTTCTGCTTCTTTCGTTCTCTCACTTCTTTCTTTCGTTCTCTCTCTCTGTCTCTTTCTCACACTTAAGCTTGTGAATTGGCACTGTTCTAGACATCTAATATGCTTGGTACTTCCATTTTATCTGCTTTTATTTCCTTTCGCCTTTGTCTCTGAATATTTCTTAAATTCGATTTCCAGTGTTAACATTACCTCGGGAACTCAAAAAAAAAAAAAAAAAAAAACTTTGTATCTTCGTAACTCTGAAATGACTCACACTCTATTTTATATCTTCTTTTTTATCTTTTTTTCGTTCTTACGCTCAGTCAACCATATAGAGCATCCATCCTCGAACTTAGGACCCTCTCCAAGTCAAGCACAAACAATCAAATAAAAAATATAGATTTGAAAAAAAAAACTATTTTTTCTCCCCTGCTTCTTCCATCAACAGTGACTCAACCCTGATCCCACGTGCAAGGACTCGAAGGACGTCTTAAGGAGTTCCTCGGTCCTTACGCCAAAAGGAAGGTTGTCTGGGCGTCCGTGAAACGTCTATTGGAAAAAAAAATGGTGGCAGCACCCTTTTGTTCGTCTGCCTAACGGTGTTCGAAGTAGGTTGTTTTCCGGATAATGGCTTTTGTAGGAGGGTTTATAATCGTCTTATTCTATTTGCTTTTTCCTTTTCTCTAGATTTTATTTTTCGTATGTCTATTCTTTACGTTTTCATTTTTTTATGTATTGGTTATATAGTTTTACTTTATATTTCTTTTTTTTCTAGTGTATTATTTATAAGGTTTTAGTTTATGTTCTTTTCTATTTGTTTTTGTCTTTAGTGTTTCTTCTTTCTTTTATTTTTTCATGCGTTTGCAACCACTCAGTTGATTCAACTCTGAACGTATCTATCACTCGGTAAGTCCGTCGCATTCTCACCCCTTGTCCCTAATTTATCTCATAGTAAAGAGTAAGAGAGAGAGAGAAAAGAAAAAAAGTAAAACCCAAACAGCTGAACCAACCAACG
The DNA here is from genome assembly GCF_042767895.1 of Penaeus vannamei. Lineage (NCBI taxonomy): Eukaryota > Metazoa > Arthropoda > Malacostraca > Decapoda > Penaeidae > Penaeus > Penaeus vannamei. The sequence continues at coordinate 9,766,958 of NC_091579.1, forward strand.
AAGTCTCCCCTCGATCCTTTGTTCTGACACCCGTGAAAAGCTCTCGACCGGGATAACTGTTTCCCGTTTTCTATCACTGTTGATTTTGGCTCCTCTTACTTTTCCCCCTTTTTCCTTACCCCTACTCCTCCCCTCCTCCCTTTCCCCCAGCCCCTCCTCTCCCCTTTTCCTATCCTCTCCCCCCTTTCCCCAGCACCACTCCTTCACTCCCTCACTACCCTGTTCCCTCCCCTCCCCTCCCCACCCTCCTTACCCCAGCACCTCCCCTCCCCTCCCATCCCCCTTCCCGCTCCCCACCGTGCAATTCTTCGAGTGATTCTAAGATAAGGAATCCGTTTTCGATTCTTTGTTTGTTTGTTCGGCGTCTGTGGTCTCTCCCTTCACGTCACCGGGTCTTGGGAAGTTTTATTGAAGTTATAACGTAACTAGTTCCTTCATTACTTCATTCCTTCGTTACTAGTTCCTTCATTACTTCATTCCTTCGTTACTAGTTCCTTCATTACTTCATTCCTTCTTCTCTGGGACTTTTGGGTCGTGAGAATTTTCGCTCAAGAAAAGCTTTGGCAAAATCTGATCGTACTAAGCCAGATACTAGATTTATAATGAATAATAGTATCACTATTGTTAGTATTATTGGCATTATTGGTATTGATATGAATTTCGTCCTCATTTCTTTATAACTGTTGTTGTTATTGACCGTAACATAAAGGATTAAGCGAAACTCGATCTTGTTATGTCTCTCGCAAGGATGCAATGCAAAGAACTCCAGCAAACGTTATATGACACGAAAGTTTGACTTGCCAAGACTTGAGCTGTTAATACCCGTGAAGATTGTACAAGATTAGGATCATCCTCTACTGGCTTTTTCTGTGCAATTTTTGGTGATTTTTAGCGACAAGAGATGCACGCAAACTCTCACTCACTCACTCGCACACACATATACACATAAACACATACTCTCTCTCTTTCTCTCTCTCTCTCTCACACACACACACTCTCTCTTTATCTCTCTCTCTCTCTCTCTCTCTCTCACACACACACACACACACACACACACACACACACACACACACACACACACACACACACATCGGACACGCACGACTTCCCGCATAGTGGATGTCTCCGAGTGAGTAACACTTCGGTGGCATCTGGAAGCACATGTCGTAGCTCCCTTTTGCGAACGCGAGATCGAGTCGACGGACGGGAATGCGAAGTCCGGCCGTGCTTCGTGTATAAATATGGTGTAGAAGTGGAGGAGGAAGACACGCTGTTGGTGTTGTCGCTTCGTTTGTGGGAGGAGGAGATTGGGTAGAGAGAGAGAGAGGAGGGAGGGAGGGAGAGAGGGAGAGAGAGAGAGAGGGAGGGGTGTTGAGGAGGGAGGGAGAGAGAGAGAGAGGGAGGAGGGAGGGAGAGAGAGAGAGGAGGAGGGAGGGAGGGAGGGAGGGAGAGAGAGAGAGAGAGGAGGAGGGATGGAGAGAGGGAGAAGGGGGAAGGGGGAGAGAGAGAGAAGTAGGGAGGGAAGGAAGGAGAAGGGGGGTTGAGGAGGGAGGGAAAAATAACACCAAACCTTAAACAAAATCCAATGAAAAATAGATTCAGCCCAGACAGATAAAAAGGGAGATTGGATACCTCGCATCCGTGCCTTCCCGTTCTCATATCAGAATAACAATATCTCTCCTTTTCTAGAACTCTTTTTCTTTCCTAAAAACCCGTCCGATTATATGATACGAAGACTAACCCCTTCCCACCTATCGCTAGTAGGAGACACGTTCTCGCTAACTCATGTGATTATGTGTACTAAGCAAAAGACTTTTTCTTATTTTCAGAACAAAGGGGGAATTTCATTTTGTATTCAGTATCGTGCTATGTGTTCATTATTTTTTGTACTATAAAAAGCATGATATTTGGTAATATAAAAGAGAGTCTCTATGCCATACAACTTGACTGACGAGAGACTAAGAATGCGGAGACTGGAAGGATCAAATTATGTTTAAGAAAAATATAACTTTCTTGAGCCTCAATCCTCTTTGTTATTTCAATTACTGTGCTCAAGTATGAATCAATTCGAAGGCATAAACTTAAAGACATCTGTTATACTGCCAATCTCTAGTTTAATTGCCAATAAAAAGTTGTTATTGAACACGCTTAGTACCATTGCCTACTTCCTAATTACCAATAAGCCTCCCTTTTAAATATTTTCTAGTTAAGCGAATAGTCATCATGAAGGTAAAATAAAACTGAGAATGTGAATTTCGTCGTGAAGTCAAACACATCTAGAATCGTACAGCTGGCAGCCTCTTATAAAGCCTCTTATTAACTCCTAATTGGATGCATTTTCTGCCGCCCTAACACGCGCGATCAGCTGTTCGCCTCCATTTCCCCAATTAGCAAGGCGCGCCAAAATCCCCGGTCACAAAGACATCACCGTCCAGTCACTTGAGAAAGGTCTAGACGAGGGAGGGGGGACCCATAAAGGACGCCCATAAAGGTACCCGGATCCTTGGCCCCGCCCACCGTGGGAGGCAAGACTGGTCCCTCCCCCTCCCTCTACCCTATTACCGAGACCCCTCCTTCCCCATGCCCCCTCCCCCCTGCCCTCCGTCTAACCTGCCGCGCCCATATCACCACCTCAGTGACCCGCAGTGCTCCAGTGTTTCAGGACTGTCCTTATCTCAAGGCTCGTGCCGGCCCTCCGTGTTGTGTAAACCTCGACTTCTGACAAATGACGATGCCTTGGGAATTTCGCCTTTAAAAAAGCGCTCGCAAAGAACACAAAAATTCTGTCAAAGGCCCGGTGGAAGCGGTCATTTCAGCTCCATCCAGCTCCGTGCCACGCCCCCGCTCGGCTTTTTATGGGCTGTCGCGACTGCGAGAGAATGCTGTAAAGTCGTTACTAAAAAACGTCCGCGAAGACACCTTCTTCCCGGGGAGATTTTTGCTCGAGAACCGCCCTCTGGAAGGAGACGCAGACGGCCTGGCGATTCGATACTGCAGTAATTGATGGCCGGGCCGGGCTAGTGACAGCTGCGTGATCTCTATCGGCGCGGACAAATGGCAATAGAACACCTGCAAGAAGGGCTCCTGATAGGTGTCCGAGTCGCGCGGCAATCACGAACACCTCGACTACACTGCGACTACACACAAAGCCCGACAGCGACGCCCATTGAACGGCGCAAGCAAAAAGGGGCGGCCGTGAAATATGGCGACGGCAGAGAAAATCAAAGGATTCATTCGCAGAAAATATGAAACGTGCTCGATGGTCGGGGGCGAGTTAAGACATCTGGCAAATAAAGGTGACGTCAGGACGGGCCGCGGCTGCAGAGCATCTTAATTGATCACTTATGGTAATGAGCAGAACGAAGAGCTCCTCACTCGCATATGTAAACACGAGGTGCTCACGTATAAGAAAAAAAGAGGCATCGTCGGAGACTCGCAGCAAAAACAGCAATAAATTATAAAGACCGAATCAAAAAGGTCATAAAGAGAAGAAAAGCGATAAGAGCGAGCACCCCGCGGAGGGAATCTGAAGGAAGCTTCATGTTCAACACATCAGAAAGGCAAGGAAGCTGCAGATGAGGAATCCTCCTGGGTCTCGCTCCTATAGGATGTGTAATCACCCACCGCGGGTTTTCTCCAGTGTAAATGACCTTAAAAGGAGATTACTGTCACCAGGGGATATGTGTTAAAATACACCCACACATGCGTACAGGGAGAGAGGGAGAGAAAGATGGGTAAAGATAGAACGAGGAGGGAAGAAGGGAATTAACAAATAAACAGAAAATTACTAACATCATCTGCTAATTCTCTTTAATGTGTGAGAAAGATACACCAAGGAAGAGAAAGGAACAAAGGCTCAGACGTAAAGAAGAGGAATTAGAAAGAAACAAAGAGAGAGAGAGAGAGAGAGGCAGACATACAGACAAAACCAGAGACAGAAACAATAAAAGAAAACAGAGAGAGCAAAGAAAGAAAGAAAACCCACAGTGCCCCGCCGTAAATTTACTCGAATGAGGCAGTGAAAAATCTTCCAAGGTCCCCGCCGCCCTCTCTCACAGGTGTGGCGGCCTCATATACACATAAATTGAGCAGCGGGCCTACGCGACCTCTCCAGCCCGACCTACCCACGCTGACCTGCCGGGGGCCCTCAGAAGCAGGCCGCAGGAAGTATTTGGGAGAGATTAGGACGCGGGAGAATGGCGTCTGAGGAAATAAAATCGGATGAGAAGGATGGAAGAGGCAGGATTTTTTTTTCTTTCTTTTTCTCTACAAAAGATGAACGTCAAAGAAGGCTGAGAAAGGAAGTGGAAAAAAGAGGATTTTAAAGATAAAGAGAGGGGAATGATAAGGATTAGAGAGATAGAAAGTTTAGTAAGAAAAGAGACGAAAGCATAAGTAAGGATAATGATAGCACAAGCAGACGGGAAAGGTGAAGAGTTCAGTGCACAAGAAAAATAATATAAGAAAAAAGAAAGAGAGAAGAGAGAAGATGAGAAATACAATCACGATGAGGCGTGGGCGGCCCCTGAGCAGCGGGTGTGTCCGAAATACGAGGCAAAAATGACCCAACCATTAAAACCCGGGTAAGGCGAGACACGAAAAGGCTGACCTCCTGAAGTACTGCCTTCACCCTCGAACAACCCTTAAGCCTGGTCCTTCGTCTCGAGGAACAGCAACCGACGGCTCTTCCACGCGACTGAACCTTGGAGATAAGGCCCTAACATTCCTAATGTGGCTTTGGAGGCGTGTAGATACTTGATCCTTTGAACCGATGGTTAGGCTCGTGTTCCTTAAATAGGGTTACACCAAGGTTCGTCGATACACTCCTTCAACCACACATAGATAAACACAAGCACATACATATCTACACACAAGTACACACTAATACGTACAAATACACAAGATCACACCAACACACAGACAAAAATACATACGTAAACAGCATGTTAAAACAAACTAATACTTGAATACATACACACAGGTTCATATTAACATACACAAATACATACACACACAGGTACACATCAATACGTGAAAACATACACACATGTTCATACACACAGACACATGCAAATGCATGAACATACTGACACACAAGTACATACCGACATCAACTTGCAAACATATACAAATACACACACGAAAAGTAGAAATTAATACATACAAACAAACAAAGATACGCACACACACACACACACACACACACACACACACACACACACACACACACACACACACACACACACACACACACACACACACGTATATACGCACAAGCTCACAAAAACAAACAATATACATTTGCATACAATGAAATCAACGTAACCATGCTTATTCATTGTTGCAGAATACGTAAACCTGACTCCATACTTTACGCACTTATCTTTTACATGTACATTCTTATTCGTCCATAAATAACGTATCTAACATCTCCATTTCTCTCTGTCGTTGGCTGCCTGACACGCTTTCGGTATATACTATAGAATAAACAACTTCTGTAAATACAATTGCTTAAAATAAAGGTATTCTGACAGTAGTGTAGCTTACGGTATAACATAAGAGTTATAAAGCGTGCTATGGAAGAGTAGAATAACTTGGAATAACGGGGAGACAAATGAAAAAGAAGTAAATAAGGGAGAATTTTAAAAGAAAACAATAAGGGAATTTGATACAAAAATCTATATCATACTTTGTCGAAATACGAAAAATAAAGAAGAGAAAGAGGGAGAATGAGGGATACTTCATAAGAAAGACGAAGAAACTAAAAAAGGACTATTTTTTCTTTTTCTTAAATATTCTATACAACGCCAAAATACCTCTGCCATGTCCCCATACAAAAAATCGAAAAAAAAAGAAAATTCATCTTTTCCTAAAATCAACGCCAAAATAGCTCATACCTCATAAGAAACCGAAGAAAATAAACAAGGAAATTTTGTTTTTTGCTTTTTATCTCTAAAAATCTTCTATACAGCGCCAACATAGCCCTAAACCATGCTCTAACACATGCAAAGATTAACGCGGATGCAACTGGAGCTCGTGATGTTGCTTCCCTAAGTCACGTCTTCAGCTCGACAGGGCGTGGGTGTGGAAGGAGGAGGAGGAGGAGGAGGAGGAGAAGAAGAAGGAGGAGGAGGAGGAGGAGGAGGAGGAGGAGGAGGAGGAGGAGGAGGAGGAGGAGGAAGAAGAAGAAGAAGAAAAGGAGGAGGAGGAGAAGAAGAAGAAGAAGGAGAAGGAGGAGGAGGAGGCGGAGGAGCAAGAGGAATAGGAGGAGGAGAAGAAGAAGGAGGAGGAGGAGGAGGAGGAGGAGGAGGAGTAGGAGGAGGAGTAGTAGGAGTAGGAGGAGGAGATGGAGGAGGATTAGGAGGAGGAGGAGGAGGAGAAGAAGAAGAAGAAGGAGGAGGAGGAGAAGAAGAAGAAGATGGAGGAGAAGAAGAAGAAGAAGAAGAAGGAGGAGGAGGAGGAGGAGGAGGAGGAGAAGAAGGAGGAGAAGGAAGAAGAGGAGGAGGAGTAGGAGGAGAAGGAGGAGGAGGAGGAGGAGAAGAAGGAGGAGGAGGAGAAGAAGAAGGAGGAGGAGAAGAAAAAGAAGAAAATTGAGGAGGAGGAGGAGAAGAAGAAGGAGGAGGAGGACGAGGAGAAGTGGGAGAAGGAGAAGTGGAAAAAGTAGAGGGAGTAAGAGGAATGGAAAGAAAGGAGACAGGTGAAAGAAAGAGATGATGATGAGGAGGAGGGGCGAGAGTGGAAATGGAAAGTCGAGAGATATGTGGAAAAAGAGAGCAGAGAAGAAGGGAGAGGAGGAGGAGGATTGGGAAAAAGGAAATGGAAAAAAGAGAAATAAGGGGTGAAGGGAGGAGGAGGGGAAAGGAGATGGAGTTGGAGGAGGAGGAGATGGAGGGGAAAGGGGATAGGAAAAAAAGAGAGGAGGATTGGGAGGGGAAAGAATAAGAGGCTAAAGGAAGAGGAGAAAAGCAAGTGTAAAAGAAAGATAAAGAAAGAGAAGGATAGGAGGGGAATAAAGACAGATATTAGGAAGAGGAAAGGGCATGGAAAAGAACATAAGATAACAGAAAAGGAGGAACAGAAGGAGAAATTAAAAAAAGAGGAAGCAGGAAACAATGAAAAACGAAAAACGAATAAGAACAAAGACAAAGATCACAGAGAGAAAACACACACACACACACCTAACCGATATTGAAGACAACAAAAGATAATAAAAAAGAAAAAAACAAGAAGAAAAAAATATATAAATAAACATTAAAAGAAAAACAAACAAACTAGAAGCATAAACAAAACACAAAGAATGACACTTGAGGCCAAACAACACAGCAATCTGCGCCGTTGCATGCAAATTGCAAAACAATATCTTCGCTTGTCATACTTGCAAATCATTGCACGATGCATCTTTCACCGAGAGGCACCACAAGAAAGCTCAAAGCCATCAACGATTATTTTCTTTGGGTCGAGTGAGGGTGGGGGAGGGGCGGTAGGGTAGGGGGGAAGGCTTCTATGTCCTTCGATGAAAGTTATATTTATTCTCCACTTGCAATTGGCATGTTGAGATTAACATTGACCGTGAGGATAAATTGCTTTTGAGAGAATCGTCGTAATATATTTTAGAAGTTTTTAGTGGCGTGAGGAATGGTCGAGATAGATGGTAGTCGGATGTATTAGAGTAAGATCTATATGATGGCGCAATTTTATTTATTTTTTATCGTCTTCATTCAAATATAAAGTATGTTTTTTATGTATATTCATCACTTAATTATATTTCTTCAAGTAAGATTTATCACATTTTCTTCTCTTTTATAGCGTTGCCATAGACGGCGATGCCATAAATCAGCAACCGAATGAAGAATGACGTCATTCGTATCCTCGTCCCCACGACTCATTAACTACTGAACTATCCAACACATGGGACGAACGGGAGACTTAACAACGCCATCTACCAACGCCCGCGTACACCATTTCCTGCGAAACTGGAATGACCGCGCAACTCTGAGGTGATTTATCCTTGCATCAGAATAGACAAGTCATGTCAACAAAAGCCTAAACAAGAATGGAAAGTAATACAAGCCTACGACCAAGAAACAAAGGTAGCGACACACGTGTTTGCAGTGTAAACAAGCACGTTAGATCGCCGGCCATGGCCCACCAAGGAGACCAACCGCCATTGCGCCTAACCTAAGCCCGAATGGTATATACAAAGCCTTCGCAGCTCTCGCTTAGCGCTCGGTCTGTCTCGGTCTCTTTGAGTGCGAAGCCTCTGTCGAAGAAATATGTCTTGGAACATCTCATATTTATTATTCTAAAAGGCGATAAGATGGCGCGTCGTCGGCCGGAGTTGTCATCCTGTGGATCATCGCTCGGTTTGTTGTCTCAGAGGCGCGCGACCTTCGGGGTAATGACGACCTAAGCATTCTCACACGTAGCGTCAGTCAGCTGCATTCATTACTCATTAGCTCTCTTCTTTAGACTCGTTAGAAAAAAGAAAATTCTTCGTGATATAAGGAGATAAGAACGTATCGGATTCGAATGAGGTTTAAAAGATGGAGGAAGAGGAACACGTCGTTGAGTTTTTTTGGATCCACTTTTCGACAGACGTGTGATTCTGTTATGTAAGCGATCTGTCACAATGCAACTGGCCCGGGATCGAGTGGGAGGACACGCAGCGCCCTCGAGTTGTGCGGCGTCGCTGGATACCTTATACTGTGAGGACGAGAACAGCTGTGCTTGTTCTTGAATTGCCGTGTTATGTATTTGTTTCCTCTGGCGTGGTACTTAAGAATTGTTTTCGGCACTTGAGAATTGTTATATAGTGGTTTCATTCTGAGAGGGATCGTTGCTTAGAAAAATGGCGATTGCCCTTTCGGAGTTTGGAGTTTGGTCACGAGCATGTGAGTTAAGCTCTGGACAATTTTCAGAATTAAGCATAGCTCGTGCTTAAGCAAATTGATGTGTGTGATGTAAGAAATTACAGAGAAGTATATTTATGACAACATTCACGTCTCGTAAATGTTTAAGTGGTGGTTGCAGGCAAAATACACATGATCTTTTCTAAAGTTATTACAACAATTTGAAGAAGAAAATAAAACATCTTGACCTTGAATTACAGAGTAATAATAAATAAATGAGAGAGAGAGAGGGGGGGATGAAAGAGAGTGGGGGGGGGGGGAGAGTGAAAGAGAGAGAGAGAGAGAAAGAGAGAGAGAGAGAGAGAGAGAGAGAGAGAGAGAGAGAGAGAGAGAGAGAGAGAGAGAGAGAGAGAGAGAGAAAGAGAGAGAGAGAGAGAGAGAGAGAGAGAGAGAGAGAGAGAGTGAAAGCAGATTAAAACACGGAGAGTGAGAACGAGAAAGAAAGATATACAATCCGAATAGAGAGAGAAAACAAGAAAGAGAAGCTAAAACACATTTCAAACGAAACGACACATTCCAATTTATCTCGCAAGGCAAAACCCCGCGACAACGAAACACGAAGAAGCCATGACCGTGCCAGGGAGACGTGGCACTGACCCGCTGTGGTGATGACACGGCGCGGTCGACGTTGGCACTCACACCCCCTCATCTGTAGCTGTAACGCGAACCCCCTGTAACTCAACATTTATCCCACAAACACATAAATAATACAGCGAGTGGGGCTATATACATCATCCAATTATGACACATGAAGCTAACATCTGCAGACAGGAACTGAGGGAAAGAGACAGGAGGAGAGGGGGGGAGGGAGGGAGAGAGGGAGGGGCGTGGGGGAAGGAGAGGGGGTGAGGGAGGGAGGGAGGGAGGCAGAGAGGGGCGTGAGGGAAAGAGATGGACGGAAGGGAGGAGCGTGGGGGAAGGAGAGAGGGAGGGAAGAGAGGAAAGGAGGGAGGCAGGGAGGGGTGGGCTTGAGGGAAGGAGAGAGGATGGGAGGGGCGTGAGGGAAGGAGAGAGAGGGATTGGAGGGGCGTGAGGGAAGGAGAGGGAGGGGAGGGAGGAATGCGAAGGAAGAAGAGAGGGAGGGGAGGGAAGGGAGGCAGGGACGTGAGGGAAGGAGAGAGGGAGGGATGGGCGTGGAGGAAGGGGAGAGGAGGAGAGGAAGGCCTTAGGACCTCCCTCCGTGTGGGGGCTCAAGGGGGGGGGGGGGAGGTTCTAATTATGATCGTGTGGGTGCAACGATGAAGGAGGCGATGCAACAAGCACAACCCTGCTTGCTTTGCATTTGTCTTGCAATTATGGCGTGTAGGAGGTGGGTGTGCGCCTGTGTGTTTTGTTGATTGCGAACGAGGAACTTTTATGGGGGTGTGTACTGAGAAACAGATATGTGTGTTTGTGAACGGATTGTGTGTGTTAGTGGGCGTGAACTGATTGTGTGTGTTAGTGGGCGTGAACTGATTGTGTGTGTGTGTGTGAACGGATTGTGTGTGTTAGTGGGCGTGAACTGATTGTGTGTGTTAGTGGGCGTGAACTGATTGTGTGTGTTAGTGGGCGTGAACTGATTGTGTGTGTTAGTGTGTGTGAACTGATTGTGTGTGTGTGTGAACTGATTGTGTGTTAGTGTGAGTGAAATGATTGTGTGTGGGACTGGGAATGTGTGTGTATGACTCTGGTTGTGTGTGATTGTGTGCGTATGTGACTTTGGTTGTGTGTGATTGTGTGCGTGTGTGACTAATTGTGTGTGTGATTGTGTGTGTGTTTAATTCTATGAGTGTGTGATTGTGTGTGTGTGACTGTGAGTGCATTTATGTGTGTGTGCGCCTGTGTATGTCTGCCTGCATCTTTACCTATGAATATCGGACACGGCATTATGTTCACGCATGCAAAGTGGCCAAAGTGAAACGCACTGTTCCTTCTATCTTTACGCACGGCTTCCCCGCTTGCGTACGGGCGTCCGCAGAACCACATGGCAGGGATGGGTAGACAAGTTGCGTTTGTTGTTATCCTTGAAAGCAAGTGTGGGAGTGTTATCCTGGTTGGGTCACACGGGGAGCGCGGGGTCTGTCCCTGCGTCGTCCCAAGATTGAAAATGTCGTTAGTGTTGCCGCGAGAGGAGGGAGGGAGGGAGGGAAGGAAGGGGGGAAGGGGGAAGGGGGAAGGAAGGGAGGGAGGGAGGGAGGGAGAGAGGGAGAGAGGGAGGGAGGGAGGGAGGGAGGGAGCGAAAGGAGGAGGGAGGGAGGGAGGGAGGTAGGGAAGGGGGGAGGAAGGGGAGGGAGTAGCCAGAGAAGAGACTGAGGGAGGGTGGTGGGGTGGATAGGAGGAGGATGGATGGGAAGGGAGTGTCCTTCGCCCATCCCTATCCCTGTCCCCTTCCCTCCTGCCCACCCTTAGCCCTGTCCCTCCCTCCTCTTTCTCCCTTCCCTCCCTCCCTCCCTCTCCCGTCCCTCCCTCTTAATCCTTCGCCACACGCGCTTGGTGATCTCAGGTTCATGAAGTCATACTCGCATAATCCGCATTTATGTTATTGTTACCCAGCTGTCCCGGGGTGGAAGGTCACGTGTCTCGGGATCCACATCAACGTTGGGACGGCTGATGGACGGGACGCGGCCCTCTGGCGTGGCCACGGAGGAATGTGGACGATTCTGATCGCAAACACACATGCACACACGAATGAACGCACATGGCGGTGCGACACAAAAGTGGACGTAATGTAAAGCAGATTCGAGGCAAAACGCAAGAGTGCGGACACGCTTAAGGGACGCGGACACATGCTCGCGCACACACATGCAAACCGCATGCTTCCACACGCCAAGAGCCGCCCTCGCTCACGCCCTCCACATGCACAGGCGCACGACGGGAGTCTCTCGGCCTCCTTGTGTGGACAATTTACTCGATCGGGCTTCGAGCGGGAGCAACTTTTACTCTCGTTACACTCGTGCCAGGGCGTGTGTTCGACGTCGCTCGCAACAAATGGCGAGTCGCAGTACCTTGTTGATCGATTTTTGAGGTCAGTTCATTTGCATCTCAAAGATTTATGCCTCGGAGTTGCTGTTATCTACTCTCCTCTGTGGCTTAAATTTATTTGTGTTTGTATTTTCTTTTCTCTTGGTGTCTGTGGGCGGCAGATAAAAAGAAGAAAAAAATAAGAAGAAGATGGGAGTTGGAATGAAATAACAAAAAAGGAAGGAGAGGAAATAAATATAAAGGCAATTCGAGTACACAGACATATTTCAAGCTTGAAGACCGCTCGTCCATCTTCTCCCGTGATAAGTACCGGTGTCGTGTGCAATAGAATTTGCAAGTGTCGCTTAATATGGCGAGGCTGAAATGTATAATTCATGGGTGTGTTTAAGGGGACAGCGAGAAGGAGGAGCAGCCATTACTTGACGGCACGAGAAGGGGCTGAGGACGAGGAATTCATTACTTGTGTCAAAGCTGCAACGAGGGTCTTCGGGTGGGCCGTGTGGTGCTCGGGGGATGGGGGGGGGGGCGTGGGATAGGGAGGAGGGAGGAGGGAGAAGGAGGACGTGGGAGGGGGAAGGAGAGAGAGGAGGGGGATAGGGATGGGGATGGAGGAGGTGGGAGGGGGAGGGAGAGAGAGGTGGGGGTTGGTGATGGGGATGGAGGAGGTGGGAGGGGGAGGGAGAGAGAGGAGGGGGAGGGGGATAGGGAAGGAGGAGGGGGTAGAGGGAAGGGAAGGGAGGGGGGAGAAGGGGGAGGGAGAGAGAGGAGGGGGATGGGGAGGGAGAGAGAGGAGGGGGATGGGGAGGGAGAGAGAGGAGGATGGAAGGGGGTTGAGGGAAGGGAAGAGAGGAGGAAGAAGGGGGAGGGGAATGAGGAAGAAGGGGAAGGGAGAGGGCGAGGGAGGAGGGGGGAGGTAGAAAGGGAAGGGGAGGGAGGAGTGAGAGGTGGGAGGAGTTGAGAGAGAAGGAAAAGGGAGAAGAGAAAAGGGATGGAAGAGGAGAAGGAAGGGAGAAGAATAGGTGAGCGAGGGAGTAAGGGGAAAGAGGAGGGAGGAGGGAAGGAGAAGGAGAAGAAAAAGATAGAGGAGGAGGAAAGGGGGAGGGGATATAGTGAATTTAGCCGGCACGCCAAGTATGTCTGGACGTATTGTAAAAGTCGGACAAAGACATCCCTAAGGAATCTATGGATAAAGCGAACGTATATAAGGAGAAAGAAAGAAAAAAAAGCTATCTGACATGTAAGAGGGAGAGAGAAAAAAAATCTCGCATTATTTATACGAATTCCCAGAAGTACTCTCTCACACAAATGCATTTCTTGCGCTCAAACAGGCTTACAAAAACGCTCTCTCTCTGAATCCGCAAACCAGACGGATTCACCTACATAAGCCATAGTGGATTATCATCTCTTAATCACTCCTTGTCTTGTCATGTCTTATTATGGTAGCTTTATCGTGCATGACTGACCCTCATTAACGCATCGTTAATATCTGCATTAATCTGAACACTGAGTTTATTAACGTGTGAAGCAAATCGAAATTTATTCCGAAAAAAGAAACATACATACGTTCAAATATCGTATGTATACATGTATGATGTGTATCGTATTCATGAATGTATACTGTGTAGCTTCTGTGTGAATATGCAACGTGTATCGTATGTATGAATGTATGTGTATCCGAAGTATAAAAGTGAAATCTGTAGCGTATGTATAAATGTATGAAGTGTTTTTTTCTTTCTTTGTTTTTTTTCTTTCACTCTCTCTCTTTTTTTTTTTTTTTTTTTTTTTTGGATAGCAGCCCGTAAATGTTAGACGTTCCATTAAAACTTTTCTCCTGAATTTACCGATTCTCTCTTATCAACACCATCTGTTCTTCTGATAGCCTTGACGCTCCTGTGTAAACAAAGACACGTGGCGAAATGTTTTCCTTAATACGTTTTCAGATTTCTTCTCATTTGCAAGGTAGAGAAGGGAAAATCAAGCTTACATGATAATGCAATTTATGACTTAAGAAAAAAATATGTTAGATTTTTTTTTCTCCAATGAGAAATGAGAAAGTAGAAAAGCTGGTACTTATATTGTCTTTGATTTAGTCAGCGGTTTGGAATCATAATAAAATCGTCGGGAAATATAAGTACAAACAAACAAATGCTTTAGACAAATGAAGAAAAGCCAAATTAGAAAGTCGGGGGAAGAATCTTCATGAATATTTTTACGTCTTCTCGGTACTTATCTGATAACACGAAAGATGAGTTACATATTCATACCCGCCCACACTGGCTGCCTGGTTCTCCCTAAATATAACAGGAGTAGTCTACGGATATTTCTTCACATACTTATTCTTAAAAGTCTCTCTCGCTCTTTCTCTTCTAGTTTGTCTTTCTTTTTGATTTTCTCTTTCTCTCTCATCTTCTGTTTTTTTTTATTCATTCTCTTTCTCCTTCATTCTTTCTGTATTTCTTTTTCGTTTTCTCTTTCTCCTTTTCTTTCATTATCTCTTTCTTTCTTTCTCTGTCTCTCCCTTTCTTTTATTCTATCAATCTTTACCACTCTGTTCCTCTTTCTCTCTATATATGTATGATAGCATTAATCTCTCTCTCTTTTTTACCTGCGTTCTTATTTTTTCCTTCTCTCCCCTCGTTAATTACATCATACCTTTCCGCCTTCAAAATCCAGATGGCAGACGGAGATCGCTATCTGATCTTGTTTCTCTCGGCGGACATTCTCTCTCTCTTTCTCTCTTTCTGTCTCTGGGTGTGTGTCCCATTCTCTTTATCTCTTTTTTTCACTCAGTCTCTTATTTTCCCTTTCTTTTTTCACTCACTCTCTTATTTTCCCTTTCTTTCTCTCCTCATTCTCCATCTGTACCTCCATCTCTCTCTTTATCTCCTTGTCTCTATTTCTGTCTGTACCTTCTCTCTCTCTCTCTCTCTCTCTCTCTCTCTCTCTCTCTCTCTCTCTCTTTCTCTCTCTCTCTCTCTCTCTCTCTCTCTCTCTCTCTCTCTCTCTCTCTCTCTCTCTTTCACCTTTATCTTATTCACCGATGACATACCTGTAAGGAAGCAGGTCGTCGGAGGGCTGACGCTAAGGTTAGAGAGGTGTGAAGATAGTCCTAGAGGAAGAGGAGGGGAGAGAGGGAGAAAGGGGGGTGGGGGCAGAGAGGTGAGGGAGGAAGAAAGAGGGGAAGGGAGAGAGAGAAGGGGAGAGGAGGGGAGTGGGAGTGGGTGGAAGGGGGAGGGCAGAGAAGGGGAGAGGGAGGGAGAGGAAGGGAGAGGTGAGAGAAGGGGGAGAGGTAGGGAAAGGGAGAAGGGGAGAGGAGGGGACGAGACAGGTGGTAAGGTGTGGGAGGAGGGGAGGGGTAAGGAGAGGGAGAAGGGGAGAGGTGGGAGTGAAGAAGGGAGAGTGAAGAGAGGGATAAGGGGGGAGGAAAGGGAGGGGATGGGTAGAGGTGGGAAGATCAGAGGGGGGTGGGGAGGGAGAGGGGAGGGAAGGGAGGCGGTGAATGAATGGCGGAATAAGAGGAGCTGTAGATGGGCGCGCTCGGTAGGGTGTATCACCTTAAAGATATGTTCCTGTCATGCTAACTCATCCACTTGACACAACCCTGTTTTCGGACATTCATTTCTCTTCATATCTAGGACAGATGACGGATTTATTTATTCATTTACTCTTCCTCTTACGACCGATGTCCCCTTCGATTTTGCAGAAAATGCATATCCCGACGTGTTTCGGCCGGTGTCGTGTCGCGTTTATACAAAACAAATGCGCATCACCCACTGGGATGAAGGAGGATCCTACCCGCGTACACAATAGGATTCGTTTGACGCTGGTCTTTGAGTTCCAGATTCTATCGTGAGAGATGGCAGCACCAGCGCGCCACGTCGAATAATTCTCAATATACAAAGGCTAAAAAGTCGGAGCCGAACAAGGCCTAAAGATTTAACAGCATTGGATTCTTTGTGTAACAGAAGCCAGAATCCTAAGAGTGTGGCGTATGACAACAAACAACGACGCTGTGCTGGACATACAGAGGAAAGTCTTTATGTATTATTGTAGTCCTATGTACAGGGCGAACACGTGCGGTCAGGCCATGTCCCGCTAAGGCAAGGCTCATAAGGGATCAGAAGGAGAGAGTCGAGATGTGTTGATCCACAGGTGGCGAACCGATTCTGTCGTCTATACTCTGGGGCATCCGATTCTAATTGTCTCAGAAACATCAGTTGCATCACGTATATTTTTCGTTTAATGAAAGCAAAATATATTTCCCTTTCTTGGAGTTTAACCGCCGCAGAGAAAGTCTTTCGAAATATAATTGTGTCAAGAAGGGAGAGTTGACTGAAGTGATTTTATCCACCTTGTTTCTTCAAGGTAAGACTGTATAAAACTTTTGGCCATACTGTTTTCCCTTGTTACTGAGGCTCGGTGGTGACTGTGCAAGTCTGGCCGTCATATAACTTTAACTAATGTATAAATAAGTAAAAGGACCATTATCCACGCTCACTTTAAAATTCTGTGTAAATCGAGACCTTGTAATATAGCGAATAAAATACAAAATCTTTGCTTCAGAAATTAGAAAATTAACTATATTTAATATTTTTATTATCGACATTTTTTTTTTCTCACTTCATTCTTTATCGTTACGACAGTATTTTCACCTGAGGCCAACACCACCCAGAAATGAATTTACAAACATAAAGTCACAATATTTAACACATACCAACCACACACAACCAGCCAACCCACAACCCACAACGACCTATGCCATACATACCACCACAACCACGTAACATAACCCCCTTCCCCCCGGTAAGAAAATGTAATATAATAATAACAATGATAATAATGATAATAATAATAATAATAATAATAATAATAATAATAATAATAATAATAATAATAATAATAATAACAAAATAACATCAGAAAATAAGTAAATAAAACAGGCATCCCTCACGCCTCTTAATTCACAACATCACCAAGGTAATAAAGACAACCCCCCCTCTTCTGCCCCACCCCCCACCCCGCCCCCCCGCGAGGCCAGGACCCCTACACGGCCCCGTCCGCTTACCCTGATGGACAGACATCAATTTCCACGAACACAGACGAGGGGGCCAAATGGGGAGGGGGGGGAGGGGGGGGTTGGACAAGATCGAGTGGTTGGCTAATTAATTTTCTTTTATTTTTGTTTAATTTTTTGTTTTGTTTTGTTTTGTTTTATTGTCTTTTTTTAAATTCTATTCTTTTTCTCTCTCTTTGGTTCCTGGTCTTTGTTCGGGTGTCTAGTTAAGCGATGTTTTTTTTTTTTTTTTTTTTTGCTTTTGTTTGATCTATCTTTTAATGTTTATCTCTTTCATTCTCGAAATAGATTTAATTCGTAGCTTCATTTTGTATACTCGTTCGCTCGCCTGACGGTTTTTCTATTTTTTCTATCGCACGTCGATCTCATTCGTAAATTCGTAAATAATCGTAAATTACTCGTAAACAATCACAATTGAACAATTTATTCTCCCAGGTGACTTACACGTTAATCCACTCGCCTTTCTCTCTCTCTCTCTCTCTGTGTCTCTCTTTCTCTCTCTCTCTCTCTCTCCCTGTCTCTGTCTCTCTTCCTCTCTCTCCCTGTCTTTCTTCTCTCTCTCTCTCTCTCTCTTTCTCTCTTTCTCTCTCTCTATCTCTCTCTTCTCTCTGTCTCTCTGTCTCTTTGTCTTTCTCCCTCTCTGTCTCTCTCTCTCGTTCGCTCTCTCTCTCTCTCTCTCTCGTTCGCTCTCTCTCTCTCTCTCTCTCTCTCTCTCTCTCTCTCCCTCCCTCTCTCTCTCTCTCTCTCTCTCTTCCTCTCCCTTTCTCCTGATCCAACTAACATTTCGTCGTGTTAAATGCCCACAACACCGGAGTACAAATCAAGCCCTTAACACGGAGGGCACGTCACCTAAACGTCAAAGGGAGAGATACTGCGAGGCACATAAAGAGGGCCAAAGAAGCTCCGTTGACAAACAGGTACACAGATCTATCACCCTCGCACACCTTGAACCAGACACATACACAATGGACAGACACAAACAACGACGCATACAGGCTATTTTGCAAAACAGATACTCTTATTTTTTGCTTTAAACAGGTAGAGAGTGAGGAGAGAGAGAGAGAGAGAGAGAGAGAGAGAGAGAGAGAGAGAGAGAGAGAGAGAGAGAGAGAGAGAGAGAGAGAGAGAGAGAGAGAGAGAGAGTCAGAGACAGACAGACCAACAGACACAGAGACAGAGACAGACAGACAGGCAGACAGACAAAGACAAAGACAAAGACAGACAACGACAAAGACAAAGACAAAGACAGAGACAGAGATAGAGAAGCGAGAAAAGCGAGAAAGAGAGAGAGGAAGGGGGCAGGAACACACACACACACACACACACAAGTCCTCTCTCGCTCTCCCTATGCCTTGTCTACACACACGGAGACTGTGGACACGTTCCTGAAGGTTAAGAAAACACGA
Source organism: Penaeus vannamei (assembly GCF_042767895.1). Classification (NCBI taxonomy): domain Eukaryota; kingdom Metazoa; phylum Arthropoda; class Malacostraca; order Decapoda; family Penaeidae; genus Penaeus; species Penaeus vannamei. The sequence continues at coordinate 9,785,308 of NC_091579.1, forward strand.
GAGAAAGTGGCGAGGAGAGGAAGTAGCGAAAGACAGCAGCACTCTTAAGCAGGGCGTGTGACCTGGTAAAGGGTGGCCAGCAGGAAGAGGTGAACCCTCTCCTGACCTTGTTGAAGAGGCCCCGTGCCAGTACCTTGCTCTCTGTGGGGCCCGAAGGGGAGAGGGAGAGAGAGAGAGAGAGGGAGAGGGAGAGGGAGAGGGAGAGGGAGAGGGAGAGGGAGAGGGAGAGGGAGAGGGAGAGGGAGAGGGAGAGGGAGAGGGAGAGGGAGAGAGAGAGAGAGAGAGAGAGAGAGAGAGAGAGAGAGAGAGAGAGAGAGAGAGAGAGAGAGAGAGAGAGAGAGAGAGAGAGAGAGAGAGAGGGAGAGAGGAGAAAAACACAGGGAGAGAGAGAGAGAGAGAGAGAGAGAGAGAGAGAGAGAGAGAGAGAGAGAGAGAGAGAGAAAGAGAAGGAAAGAGAAAAAGAAAGAGAGACATAGAGAAAGAGAAAGAGAGAGAGAGAGAGGAGGGAGGGAGATAGTGAGAACCATTAAGAGAGAGGGAGAGACGGGGCCAATGAGTGAGACAATGACAGAGGGAGAGGGAAGCAGTGAAAAAACAGCAGTGTTGTAAAAGAGAAAACATAAAGAATAACATATAGGAAGGTCAACATAGAGAAAAAATATCTCTTTTGCATTTCTTCGTATATGATCTTGTATTCACAATTAATTCATGTAAATCATTTATTGACCTCTTTCTTCATTCATTCATACACCTGATTCATTCTTCCCATCCTGTTCTTTATTCCGTTACAAGATTATTTCATCAAAAAATTATCCATTTCGTAAAAAAATAATAAATCCTCGCATCCACTTTTATAATAAAATCATCTGCCAAAATTTCCTCTCCCCCCCCCCGCCTCCCTCCCTTGACCCCCCCCCCCCCAACCCCCACTTTTTTTACGATTCATTCATTCAAGACGTTCATTCATTCAAGACGCTCATTCATTTCTTCCGACGTGCGACCTCCCGCCCTCACCCACCTTAACCTCAGTCTTGCCAAATAAGGCGATGACCCTGTAATGAAATATGGCCGACAGCAGCGACGCTTCGGAAGAGAGAGAAAAAAAAGATTTTCATTCAAGTTTTCATCTCTCGGGGACGGGGTTGGGAATACGTACGATATCCCAAGGGTGGGTAAGTGTGTTGGGGTCAGGCTTATACTCAGGTCTCGGTGAATGCCGGGTTGGTATCAGTGTCAGACGAGGGATAAAAACTGGGTCTTTGCCATAACATACGGCGCGCAGACCTTCATTGGCAACACTGACTGGGCAGGATTTAACCCCCCCTACTTCTCCTCCTCCTCCTCCTTCCCCCTCCCCCTTCCTCCCTGTTACCTCCTCCCCCCCCCCTTCCTCCCTGTTACCTCCTTCCCCCTCCCTCATCCTTCCTCTCCTTCCCCTCCTACTCTCTCCCTCTTCCTCCCTCCTCCCTCCTTCACCTCCTTCCCCCTTCCTCCCCATCCCCTACCTCCCTACACATGCCCTACCCCTGGCCTCCTACACCCCCTCCCCTCCCCAGCCAATCCCAGCGTTCAACATGTGATCATTAAAAGGCCAAAATTTCACACGAAAATAGTAAATGTCACACACTATTTCTGTCCAGATGAATCATCGCTCCTGGAGTCCCCAATTTTTTTTTATCTTCATTTTTTATGGATTAGTCCCCCATCCTTGATTTATTCATTTATTCGAAGTTTTCTAATGATTCTTTAAAAATGTACTAATGATTGTGCGAAATGTTGTGCGATATCTATTTGTAGAGGGATGAGAAGGTAGATAGGAAATAGAGGGAGAGGAATAGAAAGACGAAGGTAAAGAAGAAAATTGGAAGAGGGGATGGAGGATTCAGTGAAGAAAGAGGGGGAAGGATAAGAAATCAATAAATGGAAAGAATAAGTGAAGTGAGAGTGAGCGAGTGAGAGAGAGAGAGAGAGAGAGAGAGAGAGAGAGAGAGAGAGAGAGAGAGAGAGAGAGAGAGAGAGAGAGAGAGAGAGAGAGAGAGAGAGCGAGAGAGCGAGAGAGAGACAGACAGACAGAGAGACAGACAGAGAGAGCGAGAGAGAGAGAGGGAGAGAGAGAAAAGAGAGAGAGAGAGAGAGAGAGAGAGAGAGAGAGAGAGAGAGAGAGAGAGAGAGAGAGACAGAGAGAGAGAGAAAGAGAGAGAAGGATAGAGAAGAAGATAGAGAGAGAAATATTGAGAAGGGGAGTAAGAAGAAAGGAGAAAGGAAAACCAACAACCCCCAACCCCTCAAAAAAGAAAAAGAAAAAACTACCTTACATCATAAAGAATTAGAAACTTGTAAATGTTTAATCAACTTAAAGTCACGTCTACCTGTTGACTAATAGAACCAGCAACTCACCTGTTCTTTCTATCTTTACGTTTAATCTTCTTAACCCTTTCGCAACGGGATTATCTTTATGTCTTCACTTAATTTCACTTATTATCTTTTCCGAGGTTGTTTTTAAGAATTCCAGATAAGTTGTATCTTGTCCAATGGATTCTGTTGCCGCCAGAAAGGTGTTGGAACCTAATGGCCTATCGGGATCCTAATAATACTAATATAAACAAGGAATCGAATCTTTTATAACTACACGTCAAGTTTGCGATTTTTTTTTCTTCTTTCCATTCCTCTATTCGCTAATTTGCATAGATCTATCTAACTGTTCATTTATCATTTTGATTCCCTCGGGTTATTTTCCATAATCAACGTATTTTATTCTTATTATCATTCCCATGCTTATTATTCCTGTGTTTACATGGCTATCTGATAAAGGCATAACCGTAAAGAGAAAATGGAATGAATAATGAATGAGAAGAGACATGATAACGATAAGCGAAGAATAGGTTGCTTAAAGAAGGAAAGAAAGAATGAGAGAAGGGACGTTTGGAATAAAAGGTGAATGAAAGAAGGAAAGGTGGAAGCATTTAAAAAAATGAATGAATGAGGAAAGGATGAAAAGATAAATTGAATGAATGGAGGAATGAAAGAAAGACGAAGCAAAGAATGGACAAAAGAAATACAAGAATAAGAAGATGCAAAATGCAGGAGAAAGGAGAGAGATAACAACATGGAGATGGAGAATAGAAAGAAGGAAATCAGAAAGAAAAGAAACCAAAAGAGAAGTCGGAGAATAAGGCGGGAAAGGAGGAGTAGGAGGAGAAAGAAGAAATAGGAAAAGAAGGAGAAAAAAAGAAGAAAAGGAGAAGAAGAAAGAGGAAAAGGAGAAGGAGAAAGAGGAAAAGGAGAAGGAGGAGGAGGAGCAGGAAGGAGAAAGAGAAAAATGAGAAGGAGGAGGAGGAGCAGGGAGAAGGAGAAAGAGGAAAAGAAGGAGGAGGAGAAAAAGGTAAAGGAGGAGGAGGAGGAGGAGGAGCAGGGAGAAGGAGAAAGAGGAAAAGAAGGAGGGAGGAGAAAAAGGTAAAGGAGGAGGAGGAGGAGGAGGAGCAGGGAGAAGGAGAAAGAGGAGGAATCGAAAGAGGAAAAGGAGAAGGAGGAGCAGGAGGAGGAGGAGCAGGGAGAAGGAGACAGAGGAGAAATCGAAAGAGGAAAAGGAGAAGGAGGAGGAGGAGGAGGAGGAGGAGGAGCAGGGAGAAGGAGAGTCTGTCTGGCAGGGGCATCACGCGCGCTGCCCACCTCTTAAATGACATCAGCTCGCCGCCATATTGGTCGTGCTTAGCAGTGACTTGCCGATCTCTATCTCGTGCAGACGAAGGGAGGAAGAGGAGGAGGAGGAGAAGGAGGTGGAGGAGGAAGGGAGAGTGGGGGGAGGATGAATAGGAGGAGGAGGAGGGGGAGAAAGGGGAAGAGAAGGAGGAGGAGGATGGAGAGGAGGAGAAGAAGAGGAGGAGGAAGAGGAGGGAGGAGGAGGAGGGAGGTAGTCGGGGGAGGAGGAGGAAGGAAGAGGAGGAAGAGGGAGGAGGAGGATAGGGGGAGGGGGAGGAGGAGGAGGGAGGAGGAGGAAGTGATGGTTGGAGGAGGAGGATGGAGGAATTGGGGAAGGAGGAGGAGAAGGAGGAGAGGAAGTTGAAGGGGATAGGAGAAGGAGGAGGTTATGGTGGAGGAAGAGATGGTGGCAAAAGATGGAATGAAGGCGAAGGAGGAGGCGAAGAAAAGAAGCAAAAGAAGAAGAGGCCGGAGAGACAAATGATAAATTACAAACAAACGGAGAAAAAGAATCAGACACACGCACACAAAGAACTCTAAATGCAAAATCAAAAAAGGATACATGACAAGACAGATGAAATATGAGGCAGCCAAAGGGAATGAATGCAGGCGGTGCACACATACAGTGCTGCCTTCCATCCATTAATCCGAAAACGAAGAAGACGAAGAAGAGGAGGAAGAAGAAGAAGAAGAAGAAGAAGAAGAAGAAGAAGAAGAAGAAGAAGAAGAAGAAGAAGAAGAAGAAGAAACAGAAGCTTAAGAAAATGAAGAAGAAGAAAAAGAAAAAGAAGAAAACAAAATTGAAAGAAGCTGAATCATACTACACGAACACAATGAATACCTTCCCCACACAGTACCCGATATCCACACAAAGGCTCCAGCTGATAACCGGAGAGAGAGAGAGAGAGAGAGAGAGAGAGAGAGAGAGAGAGAGAGAGAGAGAGAGAGAGAGAGAGAGAGAGAGAGAGAGAGAGAGAGAGAGAGAGAGAGAGAAAGAGAGAGAGAGAGAGAGAGAGAGAGAGAGAGAGAGAGAGAGAGAGAGAGAGAGAGAGAGAGAGAGAGAGAGAGAGAGAGAATATGAACCGGATCTAAGCGTTAGGAATACGCGAAGGGGGGCGGGGGGGGAGAAGAGAGGAGGGAGATTAGATAGATAGATAGACAGGTAGGCTGGTGAGTAGGTATGTAGGAGGGAGGGAAGGAGGGAGAAGGAGAGGGACGGAAAGGAGGGAGGGTGGGAGGGAAGGAGGGAAGGAGGAGGAGGAAGAGAGAGAGAGAGAGAAACAGAGAGAGAGAGAGAGAGAGAGAGAGAGAGAGAGAGGAGAGAGAGAGAGAGAGAGAGAGAGAGAGAGAGAGAGAGAGAGAGAGAGAGAGAGAGAGAGAGAGAGAGGGCGAGAGAGAAAGAGAGAGAGCGAGAGAGCAAGAGAGAGAGAGAGAGAGAGAGAGAGAGAGAGAAAGAAAGAGAGAGAACGAGAGAGCATGAGAGAGAGAGAGAGCGAGAGAAAGAGAGAGAACGAGAGAGCATGAGAGAGAGAGAACAAAAGAGAGAGATGGAGAGATATGCCTCTTTACCAGCACAAATGTTCGAGTGAGTGCAAAAGGTAGCCAGGAGGAGGAGGAACCGAACACCCCAAGGAAGTCCAAATGTCTGACATCGGGTTTTCTTTTCCTTCCGAAGTCCGGTGCCCACTGACTTCTCGCACCTGCTCTCGTCGTTAAAGTGGAAGAGCCTTTTGACAGAGGCTACTTTTCTTCTCTCTCTCTCTATCTTTGTCACTCAATCTCTCTCTCTCTTTCTCTCTCTCTCTTTGTCACTCAATCTCTCTCTCTCTCTCTCCCTTTGTCAGTCAATCTCTCTCTCTCTCTCTCTCTCTCTCTCTCTCTCTCTCTCTCTCTCTCTCTCTCTCTCTCTCTCTCTCTTTCTCTCTTTTTCACTCTCTCTCAATCTCTCTCTCTACCACGTGTCACCTTAAAGTACATCAATACCAAAATAAATGTGTTATTCTCAGTGCATTTCATTTTTTCTCTTATATCTTGAGAAGTTTCGTTTTTTTTAATGTTTTGAGGAGTTGATTTTTTCGGGGTGACTCTCCCATTTCCAGAAAAATCTTTCATCTTTGAAAGCCTTATCCCTGGAGACTTTTATGGACTTTACAGCTTCTTAGCAAATATATAAATCATGAAAACGCCCAGTATAAAAAAAGAATAATAAAAAAAGATGAATAAAAAATATAAGCCAGGTTTTACCTCCCTCTCTTCCATCCCCCAAAGAAAAGGAGGAGAAAAAAGACGGAAAAGAAGAAGAAAAAAGGGCGAAACGGGACTTTTTTCCTTATGCTCTTGTGTAAGAAGGTACATGACACCTGTCTAACCAACCTTTCTTTATGGACCTTTCTTGCGAGACGAGTTTACGATGTTATCTCTGTGACCTTATCAGAGTCCCAACAGGAACCGCGAAGGTGTAACTCGACCTATGAACACCCTCCCCCCCCCCTCAATACCCCTATCTCCCCCTACTCACCCCTACACCCCCACCCCTCCTTCCCTAGGTGGCGAAAGCGTGATCTGATGTCATTAATTTTGTAATTAAGATGATGATACTAATGATTATGATGATAATGATAATACTATACTACTATTATAATGATAATAATAGTAGTAGTAATATTAATGACGATAATTATAATGATGATAATAATAATGATGACAATAATAGTGATGATGCTGATGGGAATAATAATGACAATAATGATAGTAACAATAATGATAATGACAGTAATTGCATGCCGATAAACTGATCATCTTCCATTCCCTCTCGATTCTAAGTCTAAATATCAAAAGGTACATTAAATAAGTATTTAAGCTACACATCGTATCCTATTTCTTTAATTATTGTTTTTTTGGTTATCTATCTTTCCTAGAATGACAAAGTCGCGTGGTAAGTTATGATATATGTATGGTATGGTATGGTATACCGGATTATGCCATGGTGTAGCATAATACGGCATCGTATGGGTATGGTAGCCTCTTCGTATGGTATAATATGCTCTCCTGTTAGAGGGATGTATATGTTTTGGTATAATTAATATGCTAATGTATGGTATGCTATGGTTCCCGACTCCCATGAAGAAGAAGATGAACCCACCATACGTAAGCCTTACTTCTCTACTCTTTGATGTCTATTTATAGTCATAATGAGATGCTGAACTAATACCCTATGCCGTGTATCTGGTGAAATGCGATATGCTGTCCATTTTTCATCTTCAGGTCCGTATTTTTGTTTTGAGAGAGAGAGAGAGGAGGAGAGGAAAGGAAGGAGGGAGAGATAGAAGGGAGGGAGGGAGGGAGTGATAGAAAGAGGAAGGGAGGGAAAGGGAAGGAGAGAAGAAGGGAAGGAGGGAAGGCGGGAAGGAGTGAAGGAGGGAAGGAGAGAGAGAAAGAGCGAGAGAGAGACAGAATGACAGAGAGAGAGAGAGAGAGAGAGAGAGAGAGAGAGAGAGAGAGAGAGAGAGAGAGAGAGAGAGAGAGAGAGAGAGAGACAGAGACAGAGACAGAGACAGAGACAGAGACAGAGACAGAGACAGAGACAGAGACAGAGACAGACACAGAGACAGAGACAGAGACAGAGACAGAGACAGAGACAGAGACAGAGAGACAGACAGACAGACAGACAGAGATGACTCTCTTTAGAATACAGACTTTGCAATGCATATCAGTTTTAGTAGAACCATTCGCAACGCTCGCTCGTTACTTCTTTCATTTCATTGTGCTTATGCAAATTCGCATTTGTGTTCATATGCATATATATGTATGTGTAAGTGCGAGTTCGTGCGTATATGTGTGTGTGTGTGTGTGTGTGTGTGTGTGTGTGTGTGTGTGTGTGTGTGTGTGTGTGTGTGTGTGTGTGTGTGTGTGTGTGTGTGTGTGTGTGTGTGTGTGTGTGTAAGTGTATATGCGCTTGTCCGCGTGTGAGAGTGTATATGCTTGCCTGTGTGTGTGTGTTAATACTTATGTGTATCTCATAATAATGTACACGAACACTGTTGCAATTTTTTACTCACCACGTCGCCAGACCATCACCATAAACCGACACATGTGTACGTACCTGTCGGGAAAAGAGAGAGACAATATGAGTGGTTGTTCACAAAGGCAAATTCATCATGTACATAATTCTTAAATCACTATTATACCCTGTGGGAGACGATACAAACAACGTAAAGAAATGGAAAAAAAAGTTATGATCATAATAAAATCGAATTAAGAATGAACAAATTTCTGATTACATAAAGATTATTATGCTTGTCTGGCATACTACAAGTTGCTTTTTAAGGTACATTTGATTTGTAGAAAAATGTATGAATGAAAATGAATATCTTCAATTCTCATTCATGCCTTTCTGCATTTGTTGACATGAATACGGTTTGTACATTTGATTAATAATGTGTATTCAAACCTCTATTACTCCTTTCATCTTAGTTGTATTGTGATTGTATATATCGTTTAAAACAACTTGATATACAGTGAGATGCATGTACTGTATGCAAGAGTTTTAAACCCTTTATGTATTCCTATTATTAATCAACAGCTGACCTTCAGCTGTTAATCTTTTTTCGTGTCTCTCGATAATAATTCAAGATTAGAGTGAACAGGGCGAAGTCATAAACATTTTGCTTTTTTTTCTCTTTCTTCTTCTTCTTCTTCTTCTAATCGCCTAAAAGATCATTGCAATTCTTCAATTCAATCTCCTTTACCTTCGAAGTTAAGTGAAAAGTTTTTTTTTATTATTATTATCTAGTTTTTATTATTTCCCCTTTTTTTATTATTCTCCTTTCTCCTTGATTTTTTATATGTTCCTTTATCGTAATGATATTTTTGGGTCCCTATCCTGTATTCTTTTTCCTTTTACCTTCTTTACTCTTCCCCTTTTCTATGTTTTCACTATTCTTCATTGTTTGTCTTCCTTGCCTCTTCATTTTCTGTGCTTATATTCCCCCTCTCCCTCTCTCTCGTCTCTTTCTTCCTTTTCATCTCTCATAAGTTCATTTCCCTCTCTCCTCTCCTTTATCCGCTCCACCCTTCTTCCATGTTCCTTCTCACCTCCCAATTCTTCTTCCCCATACTCCCCTTTCCCTTCCTCTCCTCTCATCCCTTCTGTCTTCCTTCTCTCTATCCCCCTCTAGCCTCCTTTCTCCTCTCCTCTCCCAATTCCTCTCCTCTACTCCCAACTCCCCTTACTCTCCCATCTCCTACTCCCCTCCCTTACCCCTCCCTCCTCCCCTCATCTCCCCTCTACTCCCAACTCCCCTTACTTACCCTCTCCCATCTCCTACTCCCCTTTCTTACACCTCCCTCCTCCCCTGAACCCCTCTACTCCTAGCTCCCCTTACTTACCCTCTCCCATCTCCTACTCTCCTTACTTACCCCTCCCTACTCCCCTCATCTCCCCTCTCCTACTCCCCTCTACCCCCCCCCCCCCCCAACTCCCCACTCCCGACGGTTGTTCCCCTCGGAGCCCGCGCTGAGAGCCCCGTCATCGGAACTCAGCCCGGGATCCACACGCCTAGCTTTATGGCCACGTGCGGGCGTCTCTGATAAGTCACAGTCGCCCAGGGTCTTCTCGTGTCACTCAGTCGCTGTTTATGTCCGCTGCGTGTCATTCACTTTCACTTACTGTTTTGGGACTTTTGATTTTTTTTTTTTTTTTTTTTTTTTTGAGGTGGGTGGGTGGTGTGGAGGGTGGTGGGTGGGGTGGAGGGTGGTGGGTGGGGTGGTGGGTGGTAGGTGGGGGAGGGGGTAGGGGTTGGCCCTTTGGATATCTGGTCGTGTAAGTACTGTTTGGATTTCGAGAGAAAAAAAGATAAGAAAGGTCTTGTGAGGTTTATATGTTTGTTTGTATCCGTTTGTTGGTGTGTTTTTTTTAATGGATTTTTGAGCGTTTGCTTGTCCAACTATTTTCCATCTTGCTTAATTTGAATTCAATTACATCCTATTTAATTTCTCTTACTTTATAGAAACGCCTCGAATGAGAATGAATTATTTTCTCATTTCAATTAATTAACGACTATATATCACGTCTTCATCAGAGGAAGCGCTGAAGAAGATGCAATGATCATCACAATTAACTTCTTTTCTTCATCTCGCTTTCCCATCTCCATCATTTCCCTATCGGCGGCGGGCATCCTCGCCATCACTCGGCATCACCATCAAACTCGCATTTCCTTTAAGTCCATCAGCAGATCGTTGTCGTATCATTGTCAATCGTCACCGTTTCTTTGCCACTTTCTTTGGTCCCTTTTCTTCGTCATCTTGCCTTATCCCTCCTTCCCATTTTTTTTTTTTTTTTTTTTTTGCCTCTATTTCTCTTCTCTTCTGATTCCTCTATTTATCTTCTATTCTCCTATCCCTCTTTCATTCCCCCTCCTTTCTCAATTTCCCTTCTCTCTTCTCCTTTTTTCACTTCCCTTCTCCTCTCCCTTTCCTTCCCCTATTTCCCTTCTCCTATCCCCTCCTTCCCCCATATCCCTCCTCCCCTCCTTCCCCAATTTCCCTCCTCTCCCCTCCTACCCCTTCACCTCCGACGCCCACGACCACCTCGCACTACGACCACCTCTGTAATCCTCTTCGGGATCTTAAGAACACCTCCCCAACGGCCCCGCCACCCGCGTCCTCCTTATCAGCCGTCTTAAGGTCCTTCTCTCCCCCATCACGAGTCCTTCGAGAGCTACCGGCTTTGAGAGACCTCGCTATCGCCCGGTTCCTCGACGCCATCTTCACGCCGATCCTACACAAGGGGAGGATAATGACGTGGTCTGCACGCAAAGAATCTTAGTCTATTTCTTTTTTATTTTTGGATTTTTTTATTAGACGATCTTTTTTTCACGCACCGAGGGAACTTATCTTTTATTATTTATTTATTTATTTATCTTTTTTTTTTTGCATTTTTATTCGACGATTTTCTTCTTTTTACACGAAGAACCCCGTCATAAGCCGCTCTGTACAGGCACCTTCACCTCGTAGCGTCTGGAGGTCGTCTAGTCTCCTCGCGCTTTTAAAAACCAAAGTTTGCTCTCCAAACAGCAGGCCGTTTCGGTGTAAAGAGAGGCCATTCTGCTTATAATAATGCCCCCGCTGACTCCTCCTCCTTCCTTTCTTCTTCTCTTCTTCCTCTTCCCCCTCTACTTCCCCTTTCCTCTTCTTCCCCTCTCCTTCTCCTCTTCCTCTTCTTCCCATCCCCACTCTGCTTCCCCTTTCCTTCTCCTCCTTCTACTCTACTACCCCTTTCCTTCTCTCTTCCTCTCCCTCTTCTTCCCACTCTACTCCCCCTCTCCTTCACCTCTTCCTCTTCTTCCCATTCTACTTCCCCTCTCCTTCCTTCCACTCAACTACCCCTTTCCTTCTTCCCTTCCTCCCCCTCTTCTTCCCACTCTACTCCCCCTCTCCTCCTCTTCCTCCTGTTCCCACTCTATTTCCCCTCTCCCTCCTTCCACTCAACTACCCCTTTCCTTCTCCCCTTCCCCCTCTTCTTCTCCTCCTTCTTCCCACTCTACTCCCCCTCTTCTTCCCACGGACGCTGTCGAAAAGTGCTCCTCTTTTTGCGCCGCGATCCCGCCCTCCCGCAGCGTCCCCAGCGTGGCCGCCGAATCCCGACGACCTCGTAAATTTACCCCGAGAAATCCTGGGACATCAATAAAGCTCGCTGCGACCGCCTCCCTTTATGCGCGCGGCGGGGCTGTGCTGAGGTCCTTCGGGGAGTCAGTATATTAACACATCTTACGATCGTCCTGGACTCTTTATTGACACAAGCTGAAGTAATGCTGTTATTTGTAAGCAAATGAGCGTCGAGAGAGGGAGGGAAAAAAAGTCGAGATTCGGAGGAGGTGCCAAGCGGATATTGTCCACGAGAATACCTGCTTACACGCATTTCCAGCGGCTCAGATCGGATATTTTTTACACTCGGCCTCTCTTTACACACAAAGTCCTATAAATATGATACACAAACGCTGCTATAAACGCTTTGAATGTGACCAGAGGAGAAAAAGAAAAAAAGAAAAAAAAAAAGATAAAAAAAGAAAATCCAATACAAAACGCACATCCAGATTAAAAAAAGGAAAAAGAGAGAAAAGAAGCACTAAAAAAAGGCAGAAAATTGACCACAGAATACACACAGATGCAGTCAGCGCCCGGGGATTTATTTCCTGAACATACCCCGAGCGCAAAAAGTGGACACGGGCGGCAAGGGGTCAGTGAGATGCCCAGCAACAGCAGGGACATACTGGACATGGCAGGCAGAGGCGCACGCGGAGTGACCCCGTGTCGCTAAGTGGGTGGCTCGATAGTTTAACTGGGGCTTTTGTTTTTGCTTTTATTTTTACTTTTTTTTAAAGACCTTTTATCTATTTTTTTTGGGGGGAGGGGAGGGGAAGAGGGATTAGACTTGTTTCTTTTTTTTCTTTTATTTATTTATTTATTTATTTTCTAGGGGGGCATATGATTCTTCGTATCTTTATCTCTTTCTTATATTTGTTATCTGTATTTTCGCCTTTTCTTTAGGGAGGGGGTGAAATATCATATTTTTCTTTGCCTTTTCTTTCCCCTTTTAATATGGTTTGGTAAAATACTATTTTTCATGATTTTTGCCCTCCTTTTCTCTTCTTTATACTCAAGACGTCATACAATATCTTATGCGCTTTCTTATTGTTTTTTCTTAATATCTACCTTTTTCATCTTAATTATTTTATGATCTAAAAAAATACACACGAAGGAAAAAAACTATGGGAGGAAAACTTAAGCTATTTTACGTATAAAATCGTTTCAGATTACTTTATCTGAGGGCATTAAATACCAATTACGCTTAAACAATAAATCTGATCGGTTTATCGCATAAATCTGTAATAAAGGATCTTTATCTTTATCTTATGTGACCGTTTTTAATTTCTTATCACAAAGAAAGATAGATAAATAGATGCTCAGCGCTGCCTCCGATTGTTAAACGAAAAGCTAAATTAATATAATTCATGATTCATAAAAAATCGAGGCAGAGAGAGAGAGAGAGAGAGAGCTATAGATAGATAGATAGATAGATAGAGAGAGAAGGAGAGAAAGAAAGAGAGAAAGGAGCAAGGTGGGAATGACCTCAAGTCGCGTAATTCATGACACTTGGCAGGGAGGGGAAGGGAGGGGTACAAGGAGGGGTTTTAGGGGGTAGTTTAAGGGGGGAAGGGGGGGGAGCCCTTGTTGTCACAGCTGGACGATCGCGACACCCTGTGGTTTAGGGGATCAGGGTCACCTCAGCGCCACCTCCGTATCGCCCCTGGCATCTCTCTCTCCCTCTGTCTAGCAGTGCCTTGCGGTGCCAATCAGTGCCGTGGGGTCACTGGCCTGGCCTGTTCTGAGCTTAAATCACCATTAGGTCTATTTGTTCGATTGAAAACAGCCGGCCGGTGATTGGGCGCTGGGAAGTGCTAAACGAGTGGGGTTGGGACTCTTCTTGTTTGCTTGTTTCAGCGCCTTTTCGTCTTGGGGGTTTCTTTGGGTTCTCTTTTTTTTTTTGTGTGTGTGTGTGTGTGTGTGTGGTTTCTCTCTTATCTTTCATTTCTGTATTCTGTCTCTCTTGTTTTGTTAGTCTCTATTTCTCTTTCTCTCTCTCTCTATCTATATATCTGTCCCTTATCTGTCTCCCTCTGTCGCTCCTCATCAGTCTATTACTTTTTTTCCGTCTCTTTTTTGCGTATTTCTCCCTACGAACGATCAATGAAGCCCCCCCCCCTCAAAAAAAAAACAAAAAAAAACACGAGCTTCCCCTTCCCCTCCCATTGCATAACAGATGGCCTCCAGTCACCCAACAAGCGCAAACAATATTTAAACAGCGGCGTAACACAGCCCTTGACCAGCCCGTGCAAAGGTCCCTCGCGCCAAGGGTACAGCCGAAACACATGTACCCGCGACTTCGAACATGGTGCTGCGTCCTGTGCCTGTACCCGAGCACTGACATAAACGCTACAACTCACTCGTCCCTTTGACTAGTGTGAATGAGGGCGTAACGAGTCCACACCTTCCAGTAGCATCCGAATATCTTTTTGAAGAATCGAATGCTCTTCGTATGGTAATCCGCTTGAGTAACGGCGTCGAGTCGCATTTGCGCTTCTCGTACCGATGCTCTTTTTTTCTTTTCTTCTTTTTCAATTTTTTCTTTTCTTCTTTTATGGGTATGCCAGCTATTTTATATGAATTAGAGAAATGCATTTTGCTCCAAGAAGTTTATTTATTTCTAACTATGACAAGAAAAAAAAGGAGAAATGTTCAATCAGAAAACAAAAGAGCATCAGGAATCGCTCAACGCAACTCGATCCTCCGCGAAAAAAAACAAAAACAAAAGAACCGGGAATTTTGAAAAGGAGAATTTCCCCTTCGCTGCCCGACCTCATAGGATGGACGCGCCTGATTTCCCCAAACATGAATATGACGCTTTTATGATGCAATACGTCAGCCTCGGAGCTCCGACTGTGTTTACCGTTCGGGGCATCACTCGTCCCCTAATTGTAACACAAACAAAGGTAACGGGCGTGGGAGCCGTTAGGTAGAGGCGCCAGGCCGTCTGGGAGGCACCCTCCTAACCTAACCTCCTCCTCCTCCCCTCCTCCCCCCTCTTCCCTTCTCCTCCCCCTTCCCCTCTTCCTCCTCCTAAGCCACAACTCCTTCCCTCCCCCTTTCCCTTATCCCTCCCTCACCTCCCCCTATCCTCCTACCTCTACCCCCCCCCTTGACCTCCTACCCCGTCCGCCCTTTTTCATAATCCGCCTAAATTTACTCCGCTCGTTGTGTGGGCGTGTGGGCGTGTGGGCGTGTGTGTCAAGGGGTTAAAGAAAGGGAGAAGGTGGTTGCTTAGACAAGGGAGGCACAGGGGATGCTGACGTCATCGCCATCTCGAGTGACAAATGAAGAAGACTCGTGTGCGAAGAGGGGAGAGGGAGAGACGGATGATGAAGATGGGAGAAACGAAAGCGGGGAAGAGGGAAAGAGGGATAATGGAAGAAAAAGAGGGAGAGAAAGAGGGAGAATGGAAGAAAGAGAGGGAGAGAGGGAGGGAAGAAGGGAGGGAGGGAGCGAGAGAGAGAGAGAGAGAAAGAAAGAAAGAAAGAAAGAGAGAGAGAGAGAGAGAGAGAGAGAGAAAGAAAGAAAGAAAGAGAGAGACAGAGAAAGAGAGAGATATAGAGAAAGAGAATGAGAGCAAGAACAAAGAACAGAAACAAAAACTAGAATCGAATAAAGAACAAAAAACAAAAACAAATGAGAAACAGAAATAAGAGGAAGAATAACCACACGAAAACGACCCACGAGTCTCAATAAAGAACCAAAAAACATGTTCACTGACCTTCGAAATGCCACTCCTCCCTCCCCCCCTCTCCCCCTCCCCCGCCCGTTCCCCCCCCCCTCTCACTCTCCTTGAATCTACACCTACCTGTCTTATCCCTGTTTAGGAACCTCTGCTATAGTATTTCTTTTAAAGTAAACTCATTACTTTTGTTTTGTTTTTGTTTTTTCTCCATTTTTTGTTGTTGCTGCTGTTGGTTTTATTAAAATCATTACTTTTGTTTGTATTTTTTTCTCTATCTTTTTTTTTTGTTTGTTTGTTTGTTTTATGATCTCTGACTTATCTCGTTTTCCTTTTTGCCTTCCTAAAGCCTTTCGTTCGTTATTTTCTTTTATTCTTACTTTATTCCCCCTTTTCTTCCATTCCCTACCTCCCCCATCTATGGCAACACGCCCCTACGCCTCTCTTGCTTCTTACTCCACCTTACTCAAGTCTCTCCTCCTCCTCATTCTATTATTCTCTCCTCCCTTCCTCCTCCTCCTACTACTACTACTACTAGTACTATTCCCACCTCCTACTATTCTCTCCTCCTCCTCGTCCTCGTCCTTCCCCTATTCTTCTTCCTCCTCCTCCTCCTCCCCGTCCTACCCACCCCCTTCCTCCCCCTTTATCTCCCCCCCCCACACCCTACCACCCCCCCTCTCTCCCCGTCCCACCTCCCACCTCCCCCCCCCCCGTCCCAACTACCGCCCACCTCCCCCCCCCCCCTTCCCACCCACCGACCTCCCCCCCGTCCCACCTACCGCCCACCCTTCCTCAAAGTCCGGGTGGGCCAAGGAGTTCTCGGATCCTGCAGGAGTGAGAGAGTGATGACAGCACAACGCAACGTTTGTGTGTTTGTGTGTGTATGTGTGTGTACGTGTGTGTACGTGTGTGTGTGTGTGTGTGTGTGTGTGTTAGATGTTCCCCGGTTCTGGGCCAAGGTCTGGCGGAAGGACGCGATGCCTAAACATACCCCCCCCCCCACCTCCCCCTCCTCCCTCCCTATCCCAATCCTTCTACCACCTCCCTCTCTCGAGGCTTCTATCTCCTCCTCCCTCTTCTTCCCAATCCTTCTTTCCTCTCCTCTTCCTCCTCCTCCCTCTTCTTCCCAATCCTTCTGTCCCCTCCTCCTCCTCATCTTTCTATCTCCTACCTCTCCTCCTCCCCATCCTTCTATCCCCTCCCCCTCCCCTCTCCTCCTAAT
>NC_091579.1:9819060-9821560 GCF_042767895.1 Penaeus vannamei
AGAGGAGGAGAAGGAGGAAGAGGGAGAAGAGCAGAAAATGGAGGACGTGGAGAAGAAAACCGAGCAAGAGGAGAAAGAGGATGAACAGAGTGGGAGGAAGAGGAGGAGGAGAACATCAAGCAAAGGGTGGAGGAAGAGGAGGAGTTGGAAGAGAAGGAGGAGGAGGAGGAGAAAATGGAGGAGATGGCGGAATTAGAAAGGAGTAGGAGGAGTTAGAGGAACAGGAGGAATATGAAATGGAGGAAATGAAAGAATTGGAGAAGGAGGAGGAGTTGGAGAAGGAGGAGGAGTTGGAGAAGGAGGAAATGAAGGAGTTGGAGAAGGAGAAGTTGGAGGAGGAGGAGTTGGAGGAGAAGGAGGAGGAGGAGTTGAAGAAGGAGGAGAAGATGGAGGAGATGACGAAGTTGGAGAAGGAGAAATTGGAGAAGGAGGAGTAGAAGATGGAGGAGATGAAGGAAGAGGAGTTGGAGAAGGAGAAGTTGTAGAAGGAGGAGAAGAAGGAGGAAAAGATGAAGGAGTTGGAGAAGGAGAAGTTGGAGAAGGAGGAGGAGGAGGAGTTGGAGTAGATGAAAAAGTTGGAGAAGGAGGAAGAGGAGGAGGAGTTGGAGGACGACCCATAGTCATCAAAGTCGTCCCGCCGCAGAGTCGTTAACTATGTCTGCCCATCATTACAGTGTCTCTGCAACTCGCTGTCCCACCGCTACGAGGAACCAAAGGGGGGAGGGGAGAGACGCCGTGAAATTCCGATAAGAGAGAAAGGGAAGAAAGGGGAGAGAGAGAGAGAGAAAAGGGAAGAAGGAGTAAGATAGGGGAGAGAGAGAGGGAGGAGAGAGATAGAGAGAGAGAGAGAGAGAGAGAGAGAGCGAGAGAGAGAGAGAGAGAGAGAGAGAGAGAGAGAGAGAGACAAAGAGAGAGACAGAGAAACAAACAGACAGAGACAGACAGACAGAGATAGATAGATAGAGAGAGAGAGAGAGAAAGAGACAGAGATAGATAGATAGATAGATAGATAGAGAAAGAGAAGAAAGAGGGAGGAAGGCGAGAGAGAGAAAAGGGAAGACAGAGTAAGATAGGAAGTAAGGAGAGAAAAAGAGAAGTTTGAGAGTGGAAAAGGAGAGAGGAAGAGAGAGAAAACGAGATGAAAGTGGGAGATAAGGGTGAGAGAAAGAAATAGAAATAAGAGAAGAAAGAGGGAGAGAATGAGAGAGAGAGAAAAAAGAAGAGGGGAGGAAATGGAAAGAGAAAGAGAGAGAGGGCAGGAAAGGAAAAAAACAGAAAAAGAGGTGAAGACAAAGAGAAAAAAGACAAACAAGAGAATAAAATAACTAATAAAGAACAAAACAAAGTGAGAAAGAGAGGAAGAAAAGACAGAAGACAACAAAAAAGAAAGAAAAATAGAAAAACCATTATGAAAAAACAACAACAAAAAAACAAAACGAGAAAATCATAAACAAAAATAAAAAGAAAGAGGAAATGAACAATAATAAAACTATTTCCTGGTGTGTGTCTGCTCGATATACTGCAAGAAAGGGAGATAAAAAAGAAGAAGAAAAAAAGAGAGAGAAAAGTCGTTAGTGAGCGATTGAATGATGTCATAGCGACCTTCCCCCCCCCCCCTCTTACCCCTCCCTCCTGCTCCCCCCCCCCCCCTCGATTGTCCTTGCGGGGGAGGGAGGGATGGAAGGAGGAGAGGAGGGATAGAGAAGAGAGAGAAAAAAAAAGTTGTGGAGAAGAAGAGAGAGGGAGGAGAGGGGAGGGAAAGGAGGAGGATGACGAATAGAGGAGGAGGAGGAAGAGGAAGAAGCCTCGCATTGTGGCAAATAAGAGTGAGGATAAGAGGGCCAGTGACTGAAAAGAGTGAGGAGGTCAAAGGTCAAAGGTTGAAGGATACGAGAAGGAAGATGTGACGGGTAAAGAGAGTGTGAAGAAAGACGAAGAAGAAGAACAAGAAAAAAAAACATGGGAAGCGGGATGATAATTATATATGTAAATTAAGAATGTAAATAGGGAAAAAATACGATCGGAGCGGGAATGATAATTATTGATAAAAAAGAATGCATAAAGAAAAAAATACGATAGGAAGCGGGAATTAAGATTACAAATAGAAAAAAATAGAGAACGGGAATGAAAGTTTGGGAGAAATAAAAAGACTTGACGAAGAGGAAATGAAGAATAGAAATAAAGAAGAAGGAATCATAGAAACGAGAATAACTTCTTATAGAAAAATTACAAAGAATATCGGAATGACCCTCAAAGGATAGATTTAATAAATGAGAAACAGACATAGTAATTCCAAATAGTTTTTTTTTTATTTAATATGTAGGTAAATGACAATTAAATTAATGAATGAGTGGGTGAATTAAGATAAAAAATAACAACCTTTAGTGGATAGAATGATACTGAACAGTTTTTACAATCCCGAAAAAATGAAAAGGTTCTTACAAACAAACACAAAACAAAAAGCAGATCGAGAAAAAAAAAAACATACAAAGAAAGAAAG
>NC_091579.1:9831560-9841560 GCF_042767895.1 Penaeus vannamei
ATCGTCATCATCCTGGTTATCATCATTCTCATTATCGTCATTATCATAATCCCTTATACCATTTTAATTACCATCATTAACATCATAATTTCCCGCAATCAGAGAATTTACTTATATTTTTTATTATCTCAATTATATTATCTCAATTTCCCTCCTTCCTTATCGTTATTCTCATTCATTCTCCTCTTTCTACAACATCCAAAATATCTCTCTCTTTGCCATGATTCTCTCTTTCCACGGTCATCCTCACGCCCACGGGAGCGTCGCCGCCCATAGCAACAGCGCAGCCCACGTCTTGATTTTTATCTGCAACATTACTGCAAGTTTGACCCTCGTCCAGGCCTGACCGATGGCAAGGCGGAGGAAAACAGCTGATTTCGCTCTCAATGGGACTTCGCTGCCATTTGTATCGCGTTTTCTTCTTCTTCTTCTTCTTCTTCTTCTTTTTCTTTCTACTTATGAAGATTGTTTCATTCTTTTTTCTGCTTCTTCTTCTACTTATGAAGATTGTTTCACTTTTTTCTGCTTCTTCTTCTACTTATGAAGATTGTTTTACTTTTTTTCTGCTTTTGTTCTTTTACTTATAGAAATTGTTTCACGTTTTCTTCTTCTACTTATTAAGATTGATTCTCGTTTTTTTCTTCTTCATCTACTTATGAAAATTGTTTCACTTTTTTCTAATTCTACTTATAAAAAATGTTTCACTTTTCTTCTTCTTCTTCTTCTACTTATAAGAATTGTTTTACTTTTTTTTCTTCTTCTTCTACTTATAAAAACTGTTTCACGTTTTTTTCTTCTTCTTCTTCTACGTATAGAAATTGTTTCACTTTTTCTTCTACTACTTATAAAAAAAAATCTTTTTTTTTTGTTTTGTTTTCTTCTACTACTTCTGATAAAGTTTGTATATTTTTTTCTACTTCTTATGATGGTATATAGATGGGTGTTTCTAAAAATGCTGGTAGGTTTTTGCATTCTATTTTCCGTACTTGCAAAACTAGTCTGGATTTCTGAACGTCGAGAGGTCTATATATTCCCGAATTTCAGTGATTTGTATGATTTTTTCTTTTTTCTTTTTTCTTTTTTTGGGTATTTCAGATCCACATTTTTTCCCAAAAGTTATATATTTCCTAAAACCGCGAATTCACCCAAAGCTACAACTCTTTATTCCAAAACATTTCCAACAGTGAGTCTTCCTTTTTTTAGGTATTTCAATTCAACATTTTTTTCCAAGTTAAATATTTCCGAATTTCCCAACAGCTACAAATCTTTATTTAAAAAAAATATATATCCAACAGAGTGTTCCTTTTTTATGTATTTCAGCTAAATATTTACGACAACTCTTAACTATTAAAAAAGAAAAATAAATAAATAGATAGATAAATAAATGAATAAAAAATGAATAAATAAATAAATAAAATCCAACAGTGAGTGTTCCTCTATCCCCTTTCTTAGTCATAGTGAACATTCCGTTCCGTTCCGTTCCGCCGATAGCCCGCAGCCCCGACCCCGCCCACAGCTCCACCACCCACGCCCCTATCTCTCCATCGCGTTCCCTAGCACCAGCAAAGGGCGTCGGGCTGTCACATACCCCGCCCGCGCCGCCATGTTTTCCTCGGCTTCAGGCAGAGCGACCGTGATGTCACCCACCACACCTACTGGCCAGACCATCATGCTTTTCTGTTCTCGGCGCCCACGACGCGGGTGCGGGCGGGCGGGCGCGCGCTCTCTCGCTTTCTTTCTCTCTCTCTCTTTCGATCTCGGTTTCTTTCTTTCTCTCTTTTTCTATCTTGGTCTCTCGGTCTCTCTCTCTCTCTCTGTTTCTCGGTCTCTGTCTCTCTGTCTGTCTCTCTCTCTCTCTCCTCTCTCTGTCTCTCTCTCTCTCTCTCTCTCTTTCTTTCGATCTCGGTCTATCTCTTTCTCTCTCTATAACTTGTTCACTCTCTCTCTCTCTTTCTCTCTCTCTCTCTTTCGATATCGGTCTCTATCATGCTCACTCGCTCACTTTCTCTTTCTTTCTTCCTGTCTCCGTCTCTCTCTTTATCTTTCTAGCTCGGCCTCTCTCACTTTTCACTCGCTCACTTTCTCTCTTTATTTCTGTCTCCGTCTCTCTCTCTCTCTTCCTTGCTCTCTGTTTCTATCTGCCTTCCTCCTTCTCTCTCCATTCTCACATTCTTTTTCCCTCCGTCTCTCTCTCTCTCTCTCTCTCTCTCTCTCTCTCTCTCTCTCTCTCTCTCTCTCTCTCTCTCTCTCTCTCTCTCTCTCTCTCTCTCTCTCTCTTTCTCTCGCTCTTTCTCTCTTCCTCCCTCCCTCTTTCTCTCTTTTCCTCCCTCCCTCTTTCTCTCTCTTCCTCCCTCCCCTTTTTTCTCTTCCTACCTCCATTTCTCTCTCCCGCTCTCTCTCCTCCCATTCCCTCTCTCTCTTTCTCCCTCCCTCCTCTCTCGCCCTCTCTCTCTTCCTCCCTTTCTCTTTCTCTCTCTCTCCCTCCCCACATTCTCCCTCCCTCACCCAATCCAACAGCGATTCAGAGATTTGTTTTATCCATCACAAGAGCGGGCATCCTGGTGGCAGCCACGCCCAAAGGAACAGCCAGATTTTCCTCTGGGATTTTGGTAGATTAACCGACCTCTGTTTTTGCAGGAGGAATGTATCGTTTCATTTTGTTTACGTTGTTGACTCGTGTAATGGGGTGTTAAATATAGGTTGTGTTTTTCGTTTTTGTTTTTGTTTTGTTATTGTTTTGTTTTGTTTGTTTGTGTGATGTAGGTGTTATATGCTGGTTGTAATATGTTTTGTTATTTTTATTGGTGTTTTGTTTCCGCGTTGTAGTGGAATTGTCAATGGGTTGCATTTTATTTTTTTCGTGTGTGTCTGTCTTTTTGGTTTTATTATGGCGGTGTTGGTCCTTTCGAGAGACTATTTTCGGCTGCGACAAAAACCATAATTCACCCGTTTTTCTTCTCGTGCAGGCTCATGATTCAAACAAACTTTGCATGTCAGGAACGTCGTCAGTTCTTGGGGCTTTGCTTGTCATGCAGGAAATAAGTTAGCACGACTTGGTCCTCCCAACCCCACCCCCACCCCATCCCACATTACCCCCCTCCCTATTCCATCACCTCCCCCCCCCTCCCTGCAGCTTAACCCATGAGCTACCCTTTCTCTCCTACCAACCTCGTCATCTCTTTCCTTCCCCCACCTCGTTCCCTAATCTTCTTTCCTTTCCCTAATTCCCTCTTCCTGTCTCTGTTATTCATTCTCTTCTATTTTATTCTCTCTTTCTCTTCTTGTCTCAATCATTCCCTCCTCCACCCATTCCCTCCTACCTCACTCCCACTCCTTCCCTCATCCCTGCTTCCTTTCACCAACCCTCTCCTCCCCTCCACCCCCTTCCCTAAATTCCCCTCCCCTCAACCTCCTTCCCTCCTCCCTCACCCCCACTCCTTCCCCTATCCCTGCTTCCCTTCACCAACCCTTCCTCACCCCCATTTTACTCACCCTTCACCTCTATTTCCTTCCCTAAATCCACCATCCCCCTCTCCACCCTCCTCTCCCCTCTTCCCCCTTTCCACCCTCCCCTCCCCTCAACCCCTTTTCCACCCTCCCCTCCCCTCCACCCCTTTCCCTAAACCCTCCATCACCCCATTCCACCCTCCCCTCCCCACCCCCTCTCTCCCCCCTCCCACTCCTCCTACCCCAACCCTCCTCCCCCATCACCCCATTCCACCCTCGCCTTCCTCCACCACTTCCCCTCCTACCCTTCCCACCCCCTCTCTCCCCCTGCCACCCCTCCCCACCCCACCCCTCCGCCCACCGAAGCCACCCCTCCGCCCACCCAAAGCCACCTGTAGCGACCCGTCCGTCCGTCTGGCTCCTCGCAGGACGAACAAGCGGCATCTTATTTTCGTGGCTCGAGCGAGAGATCCCTTCGGAGGCTGTGGTGAGAGCTCGACGGCGTGGGAGGCGCGGATGAGAGCGGAGATGAGAGATGCTGGGATTCTGAGGGTGATGCTGCGGACGAAGGCGGGTGGGTGGTGGGTGGGGTGGGTGGGGGTGGGTTGGGTGGGGGTGGGATGGGTGGTGGTGGTGGGGTAGATGGGGTGGGATGGGTGGTGGGTGGTGGTGGTGGGGGTTGGGGGTTGGGGGTTGGGGGAGGTCTTTGTCGGTAGGTGCTTGGGATGGTGTTGTGCTTGTGGGGTGAGGTGGGTGGTGTTTTTTTTTTTGGTTGTTTTTGTTTGTTTGTGTGTGTGTGTTTTTGTTTGCTTGTTTTTTGTTTGTTTGTTTGTTTGTTTGTGTGTTTTCTGTTTATACGTGTGTATGTGTTTGTGTGTGTATTGTGTTTGTGTGCTTTTTGTTTGTTTGCTTATGTGTGTATGTGTTTTGTGTTTTTTATGAGCATGTGTTTTGTGATGTGTGTGTGTTTTGTATTTATGTGTGTATGTGTTTGTGTGTGTCTTTTGTGATGTGAGTTCTTTGTGTTTATGAGTGTTTTTTTTGTGTGTGTTTGTTCTTGTGTTGGTGTTCATGCCCGGGCGGGTCGAAGGTCAACAGATAAATCTGCTATACACGTGACAAGTAAGTTTTGCTTGTATTTTTAATTTAATGTGCATATATTCGTTATTATTTCACTTTCATTACTGAATAAGTAAAGAGGTGATGGCTGTTTGTTTCTGTTTTTTTTTTCTTTTAGTTTATTGCTTCCACTTTATGTTTGTTATTTTAGAATTGGAGTTTTATTCTTGGATGAAGAAAGAATTATTGATAGACTGCCTTGGTAATAAGAATGA
Source organism: Penaeus vannamei (assembly GCF_042767895.1). Taxonomy (NCBI): domain Eukaryota; kingdom Metazoa; phylum Arthropoda; class Malacostraca; order Decapoda; family Penaeidae; genus Penaeus; species Penaeus vannamei. The sequence goes on from NC_091579.1 coordinate 9,836,342, forward strand.
TAATTATAGTAATGATAATTGTAATAATAACGATAGCAATAAACATGATAATGATAACAATAATGATGGTAATGATACTATTACCATTATTACTATTACTATTACTGCTAATAATAATGATAGTAATAACAATAAAAGATGTGGCTAATCTAATGATGGTGATAATAATGATAATAAAGATAATAGTAATAATAATGATAATAACGATGATAATGATAATGACAACACACACACACACACACACGCACGCACATACATATATGTGTGTGTGTGTGAGTTCAATTTTTTTCTATCGTTTCCTTTCTTTTCTTATATTTGTTTCATTTCTTATATTTGTTTCCTTTCTTTATTATTTCCATTTGCATAATCATACATTACATACATATATACGTATGTACACATACACCATTATACATACATGAGCTGCATACATACATATATACAAACATACATAAAAAAAATCCAATTTATTATTATCATTATTATTATTTCTGATTTATCTATTTATTTCTTGTTTTCTTTTCTTTTATTTTTTGTTCATATAAGGGCGAGGGAAAAAAACTTTAATTTCTTAAAGCGCTTGACTGGACTGTAAGACCATAAGACAAAATCCAGTTCTTGCGAAGCCATTCGAGATACTCAAGTCCATCTGCCACGCCCTCCATCTCCCACGCCCACCATCTGCCACGCCCATGGGAACGGAAGGGGTTAACCCCCCCTGACCCCCGCTTATCCTATCTTTCTTTCTTTCTCTCTCTCTCTTTCTCTATATTTCTCTATCTCTATATATCTGTCTCTCTCTCTCTCTCTCTCTCTCTCTCTCTCTCTCTCTCTCTCTCTCTCTCTCTCTCTCTCTCTCTCTCTCTCTCTCTCTCTCTCTCTCTCTCTCTCAGCCATCTCGCCCTCTCTCCCTACCATCCGTTCCACTCCCCTTATCCCCTCTCCTTCTCTCCCTTTATCTCTCTCTCCCTCTCCTTCTCTTCCTCCTATCTTACTCCCCTCATTCCTCCCCTCCCTGCCTTTATCCCCCTCTCCCTTTCTTCCACTTCCATTATCCGTTAGTATCCTTACTTTTCTTCTGACCGTTTATAATTCCTATCTTCCTCCTTTTCCTTTCTCCCTCTATCTTTCTTTCCTAAATCCCTTCCATTCTTCCCCCGTACAATTAGATATTTTCACTTATTCTACACACTTATCGTTAATTAATTTTTTGTTTATTTATTCATTCATTCATTTATTCAATCAATATGGCATGTACAATTAAGTATTTTCACTTATTCTACACGCTTATCGCCAATGACTTCTTTGTTTATTTATTCATTAACTTATTTATGCAATCAATGCAACATATACATTGGGTATTTTCACGTATTCTGTAGTTTGCACTCCTCGAACTCCGTGTCCCTGGCGCTAGTGTACGGTGGTGGCTTAAATCTCGTTCCTCGTTTCTCTCTCTTATTCTACACTTCGTCGGACCATACATACATATAAGAGGAGGAGGAATAAATATAACAACAGCATCAACAACAACAACAATAATAACATTAACAACAACAACAATAACAACAAAAATAACAGCAACAACAATAACATTAACAACAACAACAACTACTACAACAACAATGATAATGATAATAATAATAATAATAATAATAATAATAATAATAATAATAATAATAATAACAATAATAATAGTATATACGTATGTAAGTGCCATTCACGTGTCTCATATGTGATGTGACCTATGAACGGAGCCCCTGGGAGGTCATGTTGGGTCAGCGTCCAGTCCTTCCTCCCTCGACATTACCCTGTGACCCTTCCTCTCCCTTCCCTCTCACCTCTTTGCCCTCCCGATCTGTGCTGGCCTTCCTAACTTTATCACTATCCCTTCCACCCCATCCCCCTCCCTTCCTCCAACCCCATTTATCTTCCCATCTCCCTCCTTCCCCTCCAACTCCATCTTCCTTCCCTCCCTTTACACCTCTTACTTCCACTCCCACACCCCCTCCTACGTTCTGCACCCCCTTCCTTCACCTAACCCTCTACCCCCCCACCCCCTCCCTCCACCTCACCTCCTACCCCTACCCCCAATCTCCATCTCCCCCTACCCTCCAGCCACTCCCTCCTACCCTCTACCCCCTTTACCCCCCTCCCTCCACCTAACCCCCTACCCTCTACCCTCCTCTCCCCCTACCTTCACCACCCCCTCCCCCTTCCCCCTTTCACCCCCTCCTTCCCCCCTCCCTCCACCTCACCCCCAATCTCCATCCCCCCCTACTCTCACCACCCCCTCCCCCTCCCCTCACTACCCCTCCCCCTCCCCCTTCCCCCCCCTTCACCTCCCAACTCCGACAGCATGACGTCACAGTCCTCTTGACCCTCCCTTCGTACCCGAGAACCGAAGCCAGCCGTGCGCGCGCAGCTTCTCAGATCGGCGAGGATAAGGACGAAGCGACGGACATACAGACCGATGCTTCTCTTTCTCCTCCTTCTTCTTCTTCTCTTTGTCTTACTTCTACTCTTTCTCTTCTTTCTCTCCTTCACCTCTTCCTTTTTTTCTCTTTCTCCTCCTTCTTCTCTTTCTCTTCCTTCTCCCTCTTCGTTCTTCTCTTTCTGTTCCTTCTTTCTATCTCTCCTTCACCTGTTCCTTCTTCTCTTTCTCTTCCTCCTGCCTCTTCTTTCTCTCCGTCACCTCTTCCTTCTTCTTCTGATTCTCTTCTTCCTTCTTCTTCTTTCTCTCCGTCACCTCTTCCCTCTTCTTCTCTTCTCATTCTTCTTCTCTTTCTCTCCCTTCTCCCTCTCCTTTCTCTCCGTCACTTCTTCTTTCTTCTTCTCTTTCTTTTCCTTCTTCTTCTCTTTCTCTTCCTTCTTCTCTTTCTCTTCTTTCTCTCCTTCACCTCTTCCTTCTTCTTCTCTTTCTCTTCCTTCTCCTTCTTTTTTCTCTCCATCACCTCTTCCTTCTTCTCCTCCTTCTTCTTCTCTTTCTTTTCCTTCTTCTTCTCTTTCTCTTCCTTCTTCGCTTTCTCTTCTTTCTCTCCTTCATCTCTTCCTTTTTCTTCTCTTTCTTATCCTCCTTCTTCTCTTTCTCTTTCTTCTCCCTCTTCTTTCTCTCCGTCACCTCTTCCTTCTTCTCCTTCTTCTTCTTCTCTTTCTCTCCCTCCTTCTTCTCTTTCTCTTCCTTCTTCTTCTCTTTCTCTTCCTTCTCCCCCCTTTTGCTCAACCTTGCTCATTTAACCCTTTCTCGTTGACTTCCTTTTGACGATCCTTCCTTCTTCCATCTTTCTTCTCTTGGTCCTTCTCCTTTTCATTCGTGTCTCTTCTCTTCTCCTTCCTTTCTTTTGTTTTTTTATTAGTTCATTTTTCTTCTTGTTCTATTTTCTTTTTCTTTTTTTTCTCTCTTCTCTCTCTCTCTCTATCTCTATCTTTTCTCCAGTCTTTATTGTATTTCTTTCTTCGTGGTCTTCTTTTCTTCTCTTTATTTTTATTTTCTTCTTTTTTCCCTTTATTACGTGTTCTTTCTTCTGCCTTTCTCTCTTCCTTTGTTCTTAATATCTTCTGTTTTCTGTTATTCTTTTCCTTTGTTGTTTTTCTTTTGGTTTCTCTCTATTTACTTGTCCTGTTATTATTCCTTTTCCTCCCTTATGTCCTCTTCTCTCCTTCTCTCTTCTCCCCTCCTCCTTCGTATTTCCTCACCTACTCCTCTCCTCTCCCGTCTTTATTATCCCCTCTTCTCTTCCTCTATTCTCCCCTTCGTCTTTCTTTTTTTCCATTTCCTCTCTTACGTCTTTCTTACTCTTCTCCTTTTGCCCTTTCCCTCTTCCTGAAAATTTATGCATCGTGCAACACATCTGTATATGTAATCCTTGCATGTTTTTTTTCTCTCTCTCCTTCTTCTTTTTTCTTTTCTCTCTCTCTCTTCTTCTTTTTCTCACTCTTTTGGTTCTTTAATTTGTCTTCTTTCTACACTCTCTCCTTATTCCATTTTCCTTCGTTGTTTTTTGTTCTTTGTGTTAATTTCTGTTTGTTTGTTTTCTTATTTCCTTTCGTCTTTTGGTACCCTTCTTATCTCTTTGGTTTTTCTCCTCTTTTCCTCTTTCCCCTTTCTACTCCTATCTTTTTTTATCCCTCTCCTTCCTCATCATCTTGCTCGTAATTTCCAATCATTTCTCCTCCTCTCTCCTTTTCCCTTCTTCTATTCCTCCCTCTCTCTCCTTGTCCTCCCCGATCTCTTCCTCTTCCTTCAATTCTTCCCTCCCCTCCCCATCCCCCTTTTCTCTAGCCTTATCTTTCCCTCACTTTCCTTCTATCCTCTCCCCATCACTCTCCTCCCTTTCTCTCGTTCTCGTATCCATCATCTTTCCGCCTTTTCTTCTTTCTCCCTTTATCCAATACCTGCTTTCTCCCTCCCTTTCGTACTTACCCTTTCCTATCCGCCTTCTCCCTCCGTCTCCTAACCTCCCCATCCCTCTCCCTCCATCACGTACTCACTCTTCTTACATCTCTCTCTTATCCTCCCCTTTACTCTCCCTCCCTCTCATACCCACATTCTCCCTCCCTCTCCCTCCGTCTCGTATCCACTCTCTCACATCATTCTCCTACCCTCCCTTTCCCTCTCTCTCCCATTACTACCTAACTCCCTCTCCCCCTTTTCTCTCTCCCTCCGTCTCGTACCCATTCTCTCACATCTTTCTCCTATCCTCCCTTCCCCTCCTCCACCCTATCCCTCTCTCTACCTACCCTTCCTTCCCCTCTCCCTCCCTCTACCTATCCTCCTTTCCTCCCTCTACCTACCTTCCCTTCCCCTCTCCCTCCCTCTATCTACCCTCCCTTCCCCTCTCCATCCCTCTACCTACGCTCACTTCCCCTCTCCCTCCCTCTACCTACCCTCCCTTCCCCTCTCCCTCCCTCTACCTACCCTCCCTTCTCCCCTCCCTCCCTTCCCCTCTCCCTCCCTATCCCTCTACCTACCCTCCCTTCTCCTCTCCCTCCCTCTACCTACCTTCCCTTCCCCTCTCCCTCCCTCTACTTACCCTCCCTTCCCCTCTCCCTCCCTCTATCTACCCTTCCTTCCCCTATCCCTCCCTCTACCTACCTTCCCTTCCCCTCTCACTCCCTCTACCTACTCTCCCTTCCCCTCTCCCTCCCTCTACCTACCCTCCCTTCCCCTCTCCCTCCCTCTACCTACCCTCCCTTCCCCTCTCCCTCCCTCTACCTGCCCT
>NC_091579.1:9851560-9859060 GCF_042767895.1 Penaeus vannamei
TTATTTATTGTTATTTTTTTAATGGACACTTCATCCAAACACGATCGTATTAACCCTTTCACACCAACATCAATCAATCTCCTCTTATACATCCTCTTATGCCTATTTTCCTTTTATTTCGTTAACATATTTATCATTTACATTTTTGTTTATTTGTCCATGTATTTATATGTTTATTCGTCTATTTATATTTCAATTGTTTATCTATTCAAATGTTTATCTATTAAATTTTTGTCTATTCATCTATTCACCGATCTATTCATCTCGTCTATTTATCTATTCATCTATTTGTCTCTCTATTTGTCTATCTCTCTGTCTATTTATATCTATCTACCTATATATTCACCTGTTTATCTATTTATCTATGCATCTCACTCCCTATCTATTGATCTACCTCTCTATCTACTCACCACCATCCCTATCTATCAATTTATCTATCTATCTATTCATCATCGTTATCTATTCATATATCTATCTATTCATTCTCATCCTTATCTATACATTTATCTATCTCTTCATCATCATCCCTATTTATTCATCTATCTATCTATCTATTCGTCATCATCCCTATCTATTCATCTATCTATCTATTCATCTATCTATATATTCATACATCTATTTATCTATTCTTCTATCTATCCATCTATTCACCTATCTATCTATCCATCATTATCATCCATATCTATTCATCTATCTATCTATTCATCTATCTATATATTCATCTATCTATCTATCTATCTATTCATCATCATCCCTTTTTATCTATCTATCTATCTATCTATTCATCATCATCCCTATCCATTTATCTATCAATTTATTCATCATTCACTCACACTTACTTCTTTATTTGTTATTCTTACATCATCGGACACTTCGCCACGCACGAGCCTCTGCACACGCCACCTATGAGGGGAACAAGGGAGTTATTTGTCAGCTGAGAGAATCCTGGAAAGGGGGTGGGGGTGGGGGGTGGGGGAGTAGGTCCTTACCGCAGGTGCTGACTCTTACGTAAGATGAGGGGGAGGGGGAGGGAGAGGGAGGATGATTTTGTGTTGGGGTGGGGTTGTGTGATTTTTTTTTTTTTGGGGGGGGGGAGTGGGAGAGGGGAGGAGTTTATTGTTCTTTGTATTTGTTTTGTTATTTTTGTGTGTGTGTGTCTTTCTCTTCATTTTTGTGTGTGTGTCTTTCTCTGTATTTTTGTCTTTGTCTTTTTTCTTTTTCTTTTCTTGTTTTTATTTTTCTTTGTTTGTTTAGCTCTCTTTGTTCGTCTGTTTCTCTCCCTCTTCTTCTCTCTCCTCCTTCTCCGTGTCTCTTTCTCTTTCTTTCTCTCCTCGTCTCTCTCTCTCTTTCTCCTCGAATATCTACATGTATCTCTCTCTCTCTCTTTTCTGTCTCTCTCTTTGTCTCTGTCTCGTCTCTCTTTCTCTCTTTCTATCTTTCTCTTTATCTCTGTCTCGTCTCTGTCTCGTCTCTCTCTCTCTCTCTCTCTCTCTCTGTCTCTCTCTCTCGTCTCTCTCTCTCTTTGTCCCTCTCTCTCTCTCTCTCTCTCTCTCTCTCTCTCTCTCTCTCTCTCTCTCTCTCTCTCTCTCTCTCTCTCTCTCTCGCTCTCTCTCTCTCGTCTGTCTCTCTCTCTCTGTCTCTCTCTCTCTCTCTCTGTCTCTCTCTCTCTCTCTCTCTCTCTCTCTCTCTCTCTCTCTCTCTCTCTCTCTCTCTCTCTCTCTCTCTCTCTCTCTCTCTCTCTCTCTCTCTCTCTTTCTCTCTCTCTCATCCCCCATTTCTCTCTCTTTCTCTCTCTCATCCCCCATTTCTACTTTCTCTCTCCCTTTTCCCCCTTCGTTTCACCGTCTCCTTCTCCATCTCCCAGAAGAGCGGAGATGTCCTTTGACCTTGAGATCTGACGTTTTTGACCCCGAGAAGTGTTTGGCGCAGTTGAAGGAGTGGCTGTCACGTGTCATACTCTCCCCCCTTATCCCTCCTTCCCTCCCTCCCTCCTTCCAACCCTTGCTTCTTCCTCCTTTGCCTCCCTCTCTCCTTCCCTCCCTCCCTCTTCCCAACCCCGGCTTCTTCCTCCTTTGCCTCCCTCTCTCCTTCCCTCCCTACCTCCTTCCAACCCCTGCTTTTTCCTCTTTTGCTTGTCCCTCTTCTTCCTTCCCTCCCTCCTTCCAACCCCTGCTTCTCCACCTCCTTCTGCCTCTCTCCCTCTTTCCCTCCCCCCTCTCCCTCCTTCCAACTTCTGCTTCTTCCTCCATTGCCTTTCTTCTCCCTCCCTTTCCCTCCCTCCCTCCTTCCAACTCCCGCTTCTTCCTCCTTTGGTTTCCAAGTGTTATTTTTTTTTTTCTTTCTTTCTTTACCTGTCTCTCTGTCTCAGGTCTTTCTATCAATTTATTTTTCTTCTTTATTGCTTCTCTACTTCCTTACCTCCCTTCATTCCTTTTTTCAACTATTTTTTCTTCTTCCTTTGCTTATCTCCCTCCCTTCCCTCCTTCCAACTCCCTCTTCCTCTTTTACCTGTCTCTCTCCCTTCCCTCCTTCCAATTCTCTCTTCCTCCGTTGCTTATCTCAATCTATCCTTCCCCTCCCCCTCCCAACTCCTTCTCCCTCCTTCCAAATCTTTTTTCTTTCTTCCTTCTCTCCCTCCTTCACTCCTTTTCCTCCTCCACCTCCCTCCGTCTCAGCTTTCATTCTTCTTCTTCTCCCTCTCCCTCTCTCCCTCTCCTTCCTTCTTCACTTTGTCTTTCCTCCCTATCTTCCCTGCCTTTCACACTCACATCTCTCTGCCCCCCCTCCCTCTCTCTCTCTCTCTCTCTCTCTCTCTCTCTCTCTCTCTCTCTCTCTCTCTCTCTCTCTCTCTCTCTCTCTCTCTCTCTCTCTCTCTCTCTCTCTCTCTCGCTCTCTCTCTCTCCCCCCCTCCTCTCTCTCTCTCTCTCCCTCTCTCTCTCTGCTCTCCCTCTCTCTCTTTCTTTTCTCCTTAATCGTTTCATTCCCTCCCTTTCCTCATTCACTCTCTCTGTAGTCTTTTCTCTCGCCCTCCCTCTTTCTCCTTACCTCCCTCCCTTTCTCTCTATCTAGTCTCTTTTCATTTTCCTCTCTCCCTTCACTTTTTTTCTCCATATGTCCCTCACCTTCCCTCCCTTCCTCCCTGCTCCCTGTATCCGTCCCTCTCTCCCTTCCCCCCTCTCTCTCTCTACTCTCCCCCTCCCCCTCCCTCTCTACCCTATTCCTTCTTCCCTTCGTCCGTCTCTCCCCCTCCCTCCCCTTCGCTCCCCCCCCCTCTTATAGCACGAGAACGACCTCTTATCTTTTGGCCTCAGAATGTGTTAGATAGTCTAGATGTTAAGTTTTGTTATCATCATTTGTTGTATATTTATTCTTATTCACCGCTTTATTTATTTATTTACTATTTGTTCATTTATCTATCTTTTTTATTTATTTATTTATTTATTTATTATTATTATCAGCTCGTGTGAAAAGAGGAGCTGGTGTTGTATGATTTCAGAGTCCCATAATCTCATTTCTTCATTTTCAAAGCCTATCTTTAGCTAAATTTTGAAGATTTTTTATTTAAAAAATGGCTAATTCAAAAGCCCTAATCTTCAAAATCACAAAATTTTATACTCTTGAAACTGAAATATCCAACTTCGAAATCTAAAATTCCGAAATATCTAGCTTCGACATTCGAATTTTGGTTCTTAATAACTGTTTGTAAGTCTCTCTCTCTCTCTCTCTCTCTCTCTCTCTCTCTCTCTCTCTCTCTCTCTCTCTCTCTCTCTCTCTCTCTCTCTCTCTCTCTCTCTCTCTCTCTCTCTCTCTCTCTCTCTCTCTCTCTCTCCCTCTCTCTCTCTCCCTCTCCCTCTCTCTCTCTCTAACTCTCTCTCTTTCTTTTCTTAATCCGTCCCTCTCTCCCTTCCCCCCTCTCTCCTCTACCTCCCCCTCCCCCTCCTGCTCTACCTATTCACTTCCTTCCCTTCGTCCCATCCCTCCCTTCGCTCCCCCTTCTTATAGCACGAGAACGACCTCTTATCTTTTGGCCTCAGAATGTCTTTCATTTTCCACTTTTGAGATGTTAGTCAAGATGTTAGGTTTGTTATCATCATTTGTTATATATTTATTCTTCTTCACCGCTTTATTTATTTACTATTTGTCCATTTATCTATCTTTTTTATTTATTTATTTATTTATTTATTATTATTGTCAGCTCGTGTGAAAAGAGGAGCTGGTGTTGTATGATTTCAGAGTCCCATAATCTCATTTCTTCATTTTCAAAGCCTATCTCTAGCTAAATTTTCAAGATATTTTTATTTAAGAATTGCTAATTCATAAGCCCTAATCTGCAAAATCCCAAAATTTTATACTCTTGAAACTGAAATATCCAACTTCGAAATCTAAAATTCCGAAATATCTAGCTTAGACTTTCGAATTTTGGTTCTTAATAACTGTTTCTCTCTCTCTCTCTCTCTCTCTCTCTGTCTCTCTCTCTCTCTCTCTCTCTCTCTCTCTCTCTCTCTCTCTCTCTCTCTCTCTCTCTCTCTCTCTCTCTCTCTCTCTCTCTCTCTCTCTCTCTCTCTCTTCTCCCTCCCATCCTCCTTCCCAGCCTTTCTCTTCTCCCCACTCCATCCCTTCCTCCCTCCCTCCCTCCCTTCCTCCCTCCCTCCCTTCTCCCCCTTCCTCCCACTCCCTCCCATCCATCCCTCCTTCCCACCTATTCTCCCTCCCTCCCATCCTCCCTCCCTCCCTCCTTCCCTCCCCCCACGAAGTGTAGACACGTAATGAAAGAGGGAGAAATCCTGATCCAACTTCCATTCCTCCTCCCTCCTCCCTTCCTCTCTCCCCCTCTCCCCTCCCTCCTTCCCCCTCTCCCTCCCCCTCCTTCCCCCCTCCTTCCTCCATCCTCCTTCCCCCTCCCTCCCTCCTTCCCCTCTCCGTCCCTTCCTCCACTCCCCCTCTCCCTCCTTCCCCTCTCCCTCCCTCCCTCCCTCCTTCCCCCACTCCCTCCCTCTCCCTTCCTCCCTCCCTACCCCCCGAAGTGTGAACGTAATGAGGAGAAATCCTGATCGGTATTTTCCTTTCCGTTCGTTAACTGTCGCACCAGACCTGTCGGCGGCGATGCGAAACCTTTCTGAGAACGATTGCAATCAGTTAATCTTGCGTATTAATCTTCGTGTTTGCTTAGGTGTGGAGTGTAAGCGGTCACTTGCATGTGTGTGCGTGTGTGTGATTGTGTGATTGTGGGTGGGTGTGGGTGTGTGAGTGTGTGTGTGTGTAAGTGTTTGTGAATGTATGAGTGTGATTGTGTTTGTGTGTGATGTGTGTAAGTGTGTGTGGATGTGTGTGTGTGTGTGTGTGATTGTGTGTGTGTGTGATTGTGTGTGTTTTGCGTGTGTGTGAGTGTGTGTGTGTATGTGTGTGTGGATGTGTGTGTGATTGTGTTTGTGTGTGTGTGTGTGTTATTGTGTGTGTATGTGTGTGCGTGTGTGTGTGTGATTGTATGTGCGTGCGTGTGTGTGTGTGCGTGTATGTGGAGGAGGCTTGAAGGTTTAATGAGACGGTTGATTCGATCAGAGGAAAGCATTACGTAAGACGCCATAAGAAAAGAGAGAGAATAAAAAGGAAGAAGGTAATAGACAAGAAAATGAAAGGTGAGGCGTTCTGAGGAAACATTACGTAAGCTGCAATAAGAAATCGGATGATGATGGAAAGAAGAAAAAAAAGGGGTAATAGACAAAGAAATAAAATGATTGGTAGAGAGAATAAAGAAATTCGTGGAGAAAAGTATCGATGATGATTGCGGGAAATAAGAAAGTAAAATTGACTTACAAATAACGATAAAAAAACGCCGTATTGAGGTAAAAAACAGCAAAACAAGAAAAAACAAAACAAAAAAAGTAATAATAAACAAAATAAAAATACAACTGCATAAGCAATGACCACATCTCTGGGGCACTTTTTGGAATATATTAATGTCACTCGAACGTCACTTCTATTAGCGTGAGGTCATGTCCCTTGCCCGGCCTTCTCAAATTACCAGGAAATTGACAGGCTTGAAGAAGACAATCCATCTTGGGAAGTCCTCGTTACGACGATGGCTTCCAGCTCCGTAAACTCATTAAAGACAAGAAGAAAAATCAAGGTAAATGTCAAGATAATATGTAGCTCCTGGAAGACAATGTCGATGGCGGAATGTAAAGATAATAAGGAGTTTTGGAAAGTGATAAAGATAGTTGTAATGGTAATAAAGAGCTTCGGAAGACAGTAAGAAAGATGATGAATAGTCTTGGAAGAGAACAACAAAGACGAAAATAAAGACAGTAGAGGACATAGGAACATAATAACAAAGAAAAAAGGGAAGACACGAAATAACCATGGAAGACAACAGACAACAACAACAACAAAAAACAACAAACAACAAAAAGACAATAGATATCTCCTGAAAAGCATAAATAAATAAAACAGAAATAAGAAAAACATATACATATCTCCCGGAAAGACACAAACAAACACAAAAAAAAACGCATTCGATACAAACATCTGATTTCTCTCCATAAGCCGAGCGCCGCTTAGCTCATAGCCAAGCAAAGACACGCTAACAGAGATAGCATCGAGCCGAGAAACCGTAGTTAGCCACCTCGAATAAACACTATAAAACGCGTGATTCATAAGGCTGCTGCAATCAGATGTGACGTCAGCTGCAACGATCCATTATTGGAATCATTTGCATGCGTGAGTTGCCTTTGGAGCCTAGAGGAGCCGGCCGGTTGGCGGAAAGCGAGCGGGTGTGCGAGAGGGTGGGGTGGGGGAAGGGGGGAGGTATGTGCTTGGTTGTTTGGTTGTTTGCTTGTGTGTGTGTTTGGTTGCTGGTGCTTGGTTGTGTGTGTGTGTGTGTTTGTGTATGGCTGGTTTGTATGTGTGTGTGTGTTTGCTTGCTCGTGTGCGTCTGGTTGTGTTTGTGTATGTGATTATGTATGTGCGCATGTACCTATACACATAAACGCATTCATGTGTGTATATTTGTGAGTGCGTGTGTGAGTGTGTATGTCCAAGTGCATGGGTAAATGTGTGTGCGTGCGTGAGCGTGTATGTGCGAATGCATGAGTATATGTGCGTGTGTGCATTCACATCCAAGTGGGTGTGCATAAGCAAGTGTCCCTGTGTGCGCCCCGACACGTGTCCTCGAGTGCATGTATGTATATAAGTCTGCGCACGTGTATGTGTATTCACGTGCGTCTCGCTGCTTCGAGGCTGGACAAGTGACCAAGCAGTATCCGGAATCAACGAACTCTCGCAAGCACATGGTTTTGCTTGCATGAATCCGGCGGCGAGAGGTTTTGGTTCTTGGAGGCGAATCGGCGATGCTTTCGTCTACTGTCTCTGCTTTGCCATTTCTTCCTCTGTTTTCTTTCCTTGATCTGCATTTTTGTTCCATTTCATTGATTTTTTCGTTCTTTTACACCTTTTCCATTTTTCTCATACCTGCTTCTTTTTTCATTCATTTCCTCTCTCTAC
>NC_091579.1:9882959-9887959 GCF_042767895.1 Penaeus vannamei
AGAGCGAGAGCGAGAGAGAGAGAGAGAGAGACGGGTGACCTCACAGCCGGAAAGATAAAAGGGTTCAGAGGTGCGTTGATTGAGACAAGGCAAAGACTTTTATTTGTTTCTTGTTACTCCTTGCGCAATCGCCTTTCCTTAACGGTCCTGTCAACAACGCAAGGATATTCGAACTAGATAAACAGCTTTTGTCCTATTTTCGTTCGATATCTCATCAAATATGCATATGAAAATAAGATATCCATGATAAAAAAGCGCATAATACAGGGAGCTACACCTTACATCGAAATAAAATTCAAAAGTTTGAATCTTAACGGTCGTTCGCGCCCGACCAACATGGCGGCATTCGCCACGCTCCCTTTTCATCGATCTATAAGAAAGATTGGAAGAAAAAAAGAGCCGTTGTTTATCCGACACCGTCATGATGAAGAGTGATGTGGTTGACCAATCTCACTTTGACCTTCCCCGACCACGTTCGACGCCGTGAAAACATTGCGATACGGAGGACGAAGTGGGCCAGCCAATCAGCGCCCGGGAAACGTGGCCGCCTCAAGTGACCTGGCCAATCAGAGGACGGAAACATCATAATAGACGCTCTTTGGCGGGCTGGTCTTGAGGGCAGCGAGGTCGACTGTCTGGGTCGGCCTGTAAGGAGGAGGAGAGAGGAGGGATGAGGAGGATGGGGAGGGGGGAGGAGGAGGAAGGGGAGGGGGAGGAGGGGGAGGAGGAGGGAAGTACAGGAATAAGGTTGATTCGCGGTAATGAGGTCGGGGAGGGATAAAAAAAAAAGGAGTAGGAGGAAAGAAATAGATCAGACAGATAGAGAGAGAGAGAGAGATGGAGAATGACAGACAGAGATAGATAGATTGAGAGTTTGATAAAATAAACAGATAGACTGATACATACATACATACATACATATATATATATATATATATATATATATATATATATATATATATATATATATATATATATATATATATATATATATATATATATATATATATATATATATATATATATATATATATATACAGGAAGAGAGAGAGAGAGAGAGACAGACAGACAGACATATATTTTACATTAAAATTATACCCAGCATGTATAAAGACAGCGAAAGACAAGACAGAAGAGTTGATTTATGTTAATAAATGTGTTAAAGAGAAAATGCATTGTGTTAAAGATCTAAACCAAACCTATATTTTCCATCCTTCAAAAAAGGAAGCATTGAAAGCGAATTTAAAAGATGCAAAAAACGAATAAAGTGGAGGAAATATAACACAAAAAGAATATAAAAGAATGACAAGATATGCAGAGGATTGATTTAGAAGATTAGTGAAGCAACAATTAATCATATACTAGAAATCCCTGCATTCTGGACTGATTTAAAACTTATGAATGATTTACCTTCACATATTTTTCGTTTTTATTTTATTTTTTTTCTTGAATGAATGGATAGTGGGTGACACTGAACAATATAAATAAAAGGAGTACAAGGAGAGAGAGAATGAAGTTTAAAAAGAAAGTTTGTGTCAGAAAGAACACGCTTGCAGTTTTTAAAAATATATATATAGAAATGATGAAAATTCGGAAAGGGGATGATAATAATAAAGAAATAATGATAATGGTGGTAATAATGATAATGATGGTAACGATGATAATGATAATGATGATAACAAAAGCAATATTAGTAATGATAATAATTGTAATAATAATAGTAATGGTAATTACAACAACAATATTACTACTAATAATAATAATAACAATAATACTAATACTGATAATGAAAATAATAATTTCAACCATAATACTAGCAATAATGCTAATAATAACAAAAATTATATTAATAATAATGACATTGATGATGATGATGATAATAATGATAATGATAACAGTAACAATAATAATAATAATGATTTTCATCATAATGATAACAATAATGATAATATTAATAACGATGTTAATAACAATAATAGTAATGATGATAACATTCATAATAGATACGACAATATGATAATAATTGCAATAATAACACTAACATAAAAAAAACAATAATGATAATGATAATAATGGTTCCAATAATCGAAAGTAAAACAGTGACAATGATAATGACAATAATAATGAAAACGATAATAATCATAAAATAAAAACTAAAATGCAAACTCATTAGCACATGCCCCGTCTTAAACTCTACTGTCTTCATACACAACACTGAATAAAATTAACATAGTGATGACACGGTTCCACCCCAAATGAACAATTCAAACGATAATGAACAATATAAAAAATAACGAAAGCGCGCGGAGAAACTAATGGTCTGTCAATCACAGGATCTTGGCAAGCTGCTTGACAACTACAAATGATTAATCTGTAAAAGAAGTGGGACCTGACTGACAGACTGGAACAGAAGGAGGAACTAATGGGGTCTTAAATCCGGGTTGGCGGAGCGAGACAAAGAAAGCTGAGGTTTAAAGTGGAAGTTTATCTTGTATCGGATGTGTGATAGCCTTATGTTAGGGTCGGAGGGAGAGGCGCAGGTTGGAGAAAAGAGAGGAAGGTATGACTGTTTTAAATATATCGATAGCCTTATGCTTCGATTCGGTGGCTAAGGACGCCGACAAAGGCTTTGGACAAGGTAGTGCTTGCTTGAACAAAGGTAGAGACATTAAGATCAGTGGTACAGTGGCAGACACAAGTTCGTTAATGAATTGAAGTTTCAACTATGTCCTATTCCCTATACTAAAAGTGCTGTATGAAGCAGATATCCGAAACGAAATTCGAAACATGCTCGATAAAATTTTCGAACACGACTGTACAACTTGCTAGTGAGGTAAGACCGAAAGCTATGACTGTAAATCGATGGCCATATCTCGGTATCATTATCAAGCTATATGCAGTCTGTAATCACTTGGATAACCTGACAGCAAATTTGCTCGAGTCAGTGGCAGAGGCGCTGGCGTAGTGAGAGAGAAATAGCCATGATTGCTTGGTCATATCGATAGCCAAATCTGGAATCAATGGTAGGTCCGCCAACAGTGCTTAAAACAAGGCTGTGATCACTAAGATCACACTGGAATCACTGTGCAGCGCTAAAGAGTAACAAAGGAAGTGATGACTGCATAGACAGGCTGATAACCATATGGTGGAATCAGTGGCCGTTCCCGCGACAAAATTGTATATACGAACTTTAATTTCTTTGCGTGGTACCCATACGTTTGCATCAGAGGTAGAGGCGCTAACGAAATAGAAAACAAAAACATAATTGCGTAGTTATCGATAGCTTAAACAAGGCTGTAATTAAGCAGATAACACTGAAATAACCAGTAGCGCCAAAAAAGCAGTGAAGTTATGACGGCAGAAATAAACCGCAAACCATCTATTGGAACCAGTATAAGTCCCCGCAGCAAAGCCACATACAAACTGAATTTATTTTACGTGGTAGCCATAAGTTTAAATCATTGGTAGACACGATAGCAACGTAAGAAAGAAACCAGCGACCCCGTAAATATATCGAAAAAACACGATATAATTATTTTTACAGCTTGATAATTATATGCTGGAATCAACGTTAGGTTAACCAGCAAAACTGCAGACAAGATTGTGATTACTTGGATAAAGTAATGATCCTTTGCTTGAATTGGAGGTAATACTACTAAAAGAAAAATAAATAAAAGATGAAAAAATGAATACAAAAATAAATAAAAGGAGGCTCTATAAAATTACTTAGCTAACCTGATAGCCATATATTTGTATCAACAGTCGGTTTGCCTTAACAAAGCTATACACTCTGCAATTGCCACTTAAACGAGGAAAATGGATGATGAGGAATTGGTGAAATCAGATTAGACGAAAATCCCGTTAGGTCGGTGGTGGCGATGCTATCAAAGAGGATTCCAGATGATTAAGATGACAAAAGGATTAGAAGGTAAGAGTGTTACAGCCAGGAATTGGTAATATTAATGGCCCCAAAGACGCGATGCTTTACGAATTCTTCAAGAACATAGAAAATCGTAAAATGATAATGATAATAATGATAACAATAGTAATGATAAGAACACGAACGAAAAATGGTTAAAAGATGTTAAAAGTAGTAAAACTAATAATAAAAATGATGATAATGATAATATCACGAAAGAGGGAGCGAGAGAGAGAGAGAGAGAGAGAGAGAATAACACGAACACAGAAGATGAAAAATAGCGATAATACTGATGATGAGAATAACAAACGATAGATAATAATAATAATGATAATATTGACCAGAAATCACCAACACCGTCCTGATAAATAGAACGCAAAAAGCGATCGAAACAGCTTCGAAGCCTCGAGACACGTGGGTCGAACTCCAATAAGTGAAGCCCACGCCCGAACCTCAAGATAGGATCTCAGCTGCCACGCCGCTTCATAAAGGGTCACCCACACGTAGGTCTGGGCGTCAGTTCTGCGGTTTCTTCTCAGGGTAATATGGTGTTGGTTTGGTCTCCTTTTCTGTCTCTGGGAGGTGTGTAAAAGGGAGAAGATGAGACAGAATGGGATGAAAGGAGAGATGGAGAGAGAGCGCCTTTGTAATTCATTTTTTCTCAATAGGGGGGGAAGGGTAGAGAACGGGAGAAGAGAAAAGAAAGAACAAAATAAAAAATGAGAACTAATAAAAAAAGGAAGGAGAAAAGAAAAAAAAGGACATAATAGCCCCCGATCAAAGCAAAAAGCGATCACCGCGGGACAAATTTGCGAAGCCTTATGCTTGAGGGTTAGTGCTTGTAAGCAACCCAGTGTCGCCTCTTAAAAAAAAAAATAAATAAAAAAAAATAAATAAAAAAAAATGCTGCCCTGTGTACACCCTCCCCCCACCCCCACCCCTCCCAACCCCAGACAACCCCACCCCATGGAGACCTGTCATCATATCCTGTGTTTATGATTGCTTGATGTTCCATTTGCCTCAACCCCCGCCAATGGCCGTGCGTCTCAAGGGTTGATCGAAGCCGCTCTCGGGGGCTTGG
>NC_091579.1:9892959-9901035 GCF_042767895.1 Penaeus vannamei
CCCGACCGCTCGCTATCTTAATAAGTGTTTCCCCGACATCCCATTCCACGCTCATTTCACGCCCTGATCTCGACCCCGCCACACCTGCCACCCCCCCCCCCCCCGAACCTTGTCTTCCCCTCCCCTTCCCCCCCAACCTTGTCTTCCCCTCCCCTTTCCCCCCCAACCTTGTCTTCCCCTCCCCTTCTCCCCCCCTTCTCTCCTCCCCTCCTTGCATGGGCCTCACCATCCTCATCTCGCTCTGCTATTTACCCCTACCTTAAGAAGGAGAAGAAGAAGAAAGAAGAAGAAGTTGATGAAAAAGAAGAAGAAGACCAAGACCAAGACGAAGAAGAAGAAGAAGAAGAAGAAGAAGAAGAAAACGACGACGAAGAAGAAAGAAGAAGAAGGCGAAGACGAAGAAGAAAGAAGAAGGCGAAGAATAATAATAATAAGAAGAAAAAGAAGAAGAAGAAGAAGAAGAAGGCGAAGACGAAGAAGAAAAGAAGCAAAAGAAAGAAAAAGAAAAAAAAAGAAGAAAGAGTTAGAGAGAGAGAGAAAAAAAACTTTCAGTATTGCCAGAACAAACTAGGGAGGCAAGCGAGATTTCCATGCTTGGGAAACGGGTGTGTGTGTTCCTTTTTTTTCCTTTTTTCTTTTTTTTTTCTTTTTTTACTTTTTTTATAGTGCGTGCCAAAATCTGCATAGATAACTTGGCTTAATGCGGAGGTTCAGAACCAGTGAGGTCCTGCGGCGGGTCCAGATAGACCCCCCTCCCCCCCCATCCCCCTTCCCCCTGTCCGTTCTCGAGTCTTCACTCTCGCTCCCCTCTTCCTCTCTACACTTCTTGATTCTCTCCTTCGTTGCCTCTTTATTCTTGTTCCTCCTTTCCTTCTTCGTTCTTATTTCCCCTTACCTCTTTATTTTTTTTTTTTTTTTTTTTTTACTTCTACATTTTTCATTTTTATCCGTGTATACTTCTTTATCCTCCTTACTCTTTCCCTTTCTCTCTTCCCTTCTACACTTTTCGCTTCTATCCCTTCCATCCTCTTTACACTTCTTACTCCTTCCATCTTTATTTATTCTTGCCGGTTCCCCTCCCTCTTCCCCTTCTACACTTTTCAGTCCTATCCCTTTTCACATTTTTATTCTCCTCCCCCCCTTCCCCTTCTACACTTTTTTCTTCTATTCCTTCTCCCTTCTTTCTTCTCCTCTCCCTTCCCCTTCTACATTTTTTACTTCTATCCCTTCTCCCCTCTTTCCTCTTCTCTCCCTTCCCCTTCTACACTTTTCACTTCTATCCCTCCTCCCCTCTTTTCTCCTTTTATCCTTTCCCCTTCCTTTCTCTTCATTCTCCCCGTTATTCTTTCTTTACACATCTTACTTCTCTTTTCTTCTCTTCCCTTCTTCATTTACTTTATTCCACATTTTCTGTTTTATTTACCTTTTACTCCTTTTGGATAATTGTGCGGAGTAGAGCGTGTGTATGTGTCTGTTTGTTGTTTGTCTGTCTTTCTGTCTGTCTGTCTGTCTCTCTGTCTGTTTTCTGTTTGTCTTTCCGTATGTGTGTGTTATTTCCTAAACTTCTGGATGACCAAATAAGGAAAGAAAGGAGATAGAGGAGACAGAATTAAGGCCAAGAAACCAAAGATAAAAGAAAACTACGAAGATAGACAACAAGAAAAAAAGAAAAGAGAAAGAAAAAGAAGAAAAATGAAAAGAACGAACAAATAAGAACAAAAAGATAAAAATCAGACAGATAGAAAGAAAGGAAGAAAAGCAACAAAGGAGTAAAACCAGAGATAATCCAAAAACAGAAAGAAAAAAAAAGAAAAAAAAGAAAAGAAAAAAAAAGTTCAAAATCCGGTTATGCACAACAAGAACAGGTATTGCGAATGAATCAAGCCAACGATGAATGAGAGTCAGCGCAATGAATGAACCAGCCTCTTGCAATGCGTGTGGTATAGTGAATGAAAAGGCTGTGGGATTGGCTGTTGCATCGTAAATAATGAATGGAATGAGGTGGATTGTATGCGGCGTGACGGCGTGGGTGAATTATGGAAGGAGAGAGATGTTGTATGTTTGTATGTATGAGGAATTTTTCATTATAGATGGAGAGAGATGTTGTATGTTTGTATGTATGAGGAATTGAGGAATTTTTCATTTGTATGTTGGATTGTTTGTCGTTTATCGGTCATCAACGATATGGTGGATGGTCAACATACATTTAGGTTTATTGCGCTACCCATCGTGCATCAAGAACTACAATGTATAACTCAGAAACACACACACACGTAATGTACATACAGACACACACATACACACAAACATGCACGTGCACACACACACACACATATACATGTGCACACATCCACACACACTCGCACATACATATACATACTCTCTCTCACACACACACACACGCACATACGCACATCTTAAACACACACTCACACACACACCTTAAAACACACACTCACACACACCTTAAAACACACACTCACACACACACCTTAAAACACACACACACAAACCCAAAAAGGTATAAACGGAAAAGAAATTCGAAAGTATAGACGCGGAATAAAGTCAAGGTAAATACTCTCTATAGTTTACAGCTGATCCCATAACCTCCTCCAACAGTAAGATTAAAAAGGGTTGGAACCTCTATTTTTACACATGAAGAGGGAGATAAAAGTCTGCATCCCAGAATAAAAAGAGATTACGGAGGCTGCGGAGGGAGAGAGAGATTAAGTCGAGAGAGAAAAGAGCCAACGTTGATTGTAAAGAAGAGAGAGAGAGAGAGAGAGAGAGAGAGAGAGAGAGAGAGAGAGAGAAAGAGAGAGAGAGAGATAAAGAGAGAGAGAGAGAAAGAGACAGAGAGAGAGAGAGAAGAAAGAAAGAAAAAATAAAGTATGTGAGATGTTTAGTTTTTTCATTTCTCCTTTTGTTTGTTAATTTTCTTTAGCTGTAATTTTCTTAACATGTCTCTACTTTTACCTTCTACCTTATTTATCTATTTTCGATATTGCATTTTTCTTTCTCTTTTTTTCAAATTCTCGTTTTAAGTTCATCTTTTTTCTTTCCTTCCTTCTTTTGTCCGTCTGTAGTTGTTGTTTTTTTTCTTCGTTATCTCCCAGCTACATCTTTTATTCCTCCTCTCCTTCTTATCTCGTTCCTTACGTCATCATCAGCTTCATTTTTCATCTAGTTTCTGGTCTGTAATTTTCCTACTTGTCAACTCCCATTTTTCTTCTTGTTTTCTTTCCACGCCCATCGCTATCAGCTTAAATTTTCTTCATTTGGTTCTTGCGACTTTTTATTTATTTATTTATTTTTTTTTTTTTTTGTATTCCTTGTGAGTTTCTTTTGCTCTTCCTTTTGTTGTTGTTTTTTCTAATAATTTCATCTTCTCACGGTTTCTCTTCTCTCACAACTTCTCACAAATTCTTTTTTATCAATAATTCATCTTCCTCTTCGCAACTTCATCTTTTCATAAATTCTTTCTCGCATTTTTCCCTTTTAATGTATTTTTCATCTTCGCAATTTCTCTTTTATTAACAATTAATTTTCCTCTTCACAACTTTTCATAAATTCCTCCTCGCAACTTCCTCCTTACATCAGCACTTTACAACTTTTTATTAACAATTGGTTTTCGTATCTCGAACTTTTCATAAATTCTTTCTCGTTAATTTTTCGTCACATCAGCTCTTTGTAACTTCTTTTTAGTAACAATTCCTTTTTGTCCCGAAAATTTCAGCTGTTCATAAAATCTTTCTCGTTAATTTTCACCTCACATTAACATTTTGTAACATCCTTTTATTAACAATTTCTTTTCCTCTTCACATTCATAAGTTCATCTTCACAACTTCCTCCTCACATCAGCAATTTGCAACTTTTTTTTTATTAACAATTGCTTTTCGTCTCCCAAACTTTTCATAAATTCTATCTCGCTACTTTTTTAGTCACATCATCTCTTTGTAACTTCTTTTTATTAACAATTCCTTTTTGTCCCCCAAATTTCAGGTTTTCATAAAAGCTTTCTCGTTATTTTTTTTCTTACATCCGTTCTTTGCAACTTCTTTTTATTAACAATTTCTTTTTCGTCTCTCAAACTTTTCATAAATTCTATCTCGCTACTTTTTTAGTCACATCATCTCTTTGTAACTTCTTTTTATTAACAATTCCTTTTTGTCCCCCAAATTTCAGGTTTTCATAAAAGCTTTCTCGTTATTTTTTTTCTTACATCCGTTCTTTGCAACTTCTTTTTATTAACAATTCCTTTTCGTCTCTCAAACTTTTCATAAATTCTTTCTCGCTACTTTTTTCGTCACATCAGCTCTTTGTAACTTCTTTTTATCAATTATTCCTTTTCGTCTCTCAAACTTCAGCTTTTCATAAATTCTTTCTCACTACTTTTCTCTTCACATCAGCTCTTTGTAACCTTTTTATTAACAATTCCTTTTTGTTCCGGAAATTTCAGCTTTTCATAAAATCTTTCTCGTTAATTTCTTCCTCACATCCGTACGTAACTTCTTTCTATTAGCAATTCCTTTTCGTTTCTCAAACTTTTCATAAATTCTTTCTCGTAATTTTTTTCCTCATATCCATACTTTGCAACTTCTTTTTATTAGCAATTTCTTTTCGTCTCCCAAACTTTTCAGAAATTCTTTCTCGCTACTTCTTTCTCTTATCTTTTTCTTCTTCATAACTTCGTCTTCTTCACAACTTTATAACTTCTCACCACTTCTCGATAGCCTCTTCATTAAATTTCTTTCATTGTTAACTTCAAATTTCCTCTTCTTCATCCTCCTTTCATTCTCACATCATCTTCGTCATTAATTAATACAGTTAATGAGTTTTTAACGAATTGATGTAATTGTTCAAAACAGAACAGAGGATAATGATGGTGATGATGATGATGATGAGTAGGATAAGGAAAAACATGATGATGATTGCGATGATGAGGATTGGTATTCGGAAGAAGAAAGGTAATGATGATGATGATGATTATGATGAGGATGATTGAAGATGATGATGATAAAAATGTTGATTATGATGAAGATGATGATGATTATGATGATAATGATAATGAAAATGATGATGGAGATGATGATGATGATAAAGATGATGATGATAATGATGAAGATGATGTAAAAAGGATGATTAAAAAGATGAAATCTAAAGAAAAAAATCAGACATCCTCAGTGATAGAATAAAAAAAATAAAGCTATAGATAAAGCTCAGAAACTCAGATTCTCTCAATAACAAATAGAAGAAGAAACAATAACAATACAAATCAAAAATTCATAATAAGATTAAACCATCTAAGTGCGCTGTCTTACCCTTCCCTCCTTCCCTCCCTCCCTCCCTCCCTCTCTCCCTCCCTCCCTCCCTCCCTCCCCCCTCTCTCTCTATCTCTCTCTCTCCCTCTCTCTCTCTCTCTCTCTCATTCTTCCTTATCTCGGGGTTCGAGTGGCCAAGACATTTAATTAGCGTCGTAGGCAAAGATCAGCGTCAACGGAAAACATAATTGATTGTGATTTTAGGTCCGAGACAGGTTGTGATCTGCCAGGTCGGTGGCACTTTTTTTTTTTTTTTTTTTTTTTTTTTTTTACTTCGATGGTGGGGAGGGGGAGGGGAGGGGGAGGGGGAGGGGAAGGGAAGAGGGAAGAAGGAGGGGGAAGGGGGAGGGAAGATGGAGGGGGAGGGGAAGAGAGGTCTTTGGAGTTGGTTTTGATGTTGTGTTGGATTTATTTGAGAGGGTTGGCTTTTTTTTCTTTCTCTCTTTCTTTTTTTTTGGGGGGGAGGGGGAAGAGGTGGGGGGGAGGTGGTGGTGTTGGCGATGGTGGAGAAGATGGTTGCTATTGTAATCTTGTTCTTGTTATTAGTGTTGTTGGTGCTGGTAATGCTGTTATTGCTATTACCGTAATTGCTGTTGCTGTTATTACCGCAGTTGTTATTGCTGTTATTACCGCAGTTGTTATTGCTGTTATTACCGCAGTTGTTATTGCTGTTATTACCGCAGTTATTATTGCTGTTATTACCGCAGTTGTTATTGCTGTTATTGCCGCAGTTGTTATTGCTGTTATTACCGCAGTTGTTATTGCTGTTATTACCGCAGTTATTATTGCTGTTATTACCGCAGTTGTTATTGCTGTTATTACCGCAGTTGTTATTGCTGTTATTACCGCAGTTGTTATTCCTGTTATTACCGCAGTTGTTATTGCTGTTATTACCGCAGTTGTTATTGCTGTTATTACCGATGTTGTTGCTGCTGATATTACCGCTGTTGTTATTGCTGTTATTACCGCAGTTATTATTGCTGTTATTACCGCAGTTGTTATTGCTGTTATTACCGCAGTTGTTATTGCTGTTATTACCGATGTTGTTGCTGCTGATATTACCGCTGTTGTTATTGCTGTTATTACCGCAGTTGTTATTGCTGTTATTACCGCAGTTGTTATTGCTGTTATTACCGCAGTTGTTATTGCTGTTATTACCGATGTTGTTGCTGCTGATATTACCGCTGTTGTTATTGCTGTTATTACCGCAGTTATTATTGCTGTTATTACCGCAGTTGTTATTGCTGTTATTACCGCAATTGTTATTGCTGTTATTACCGCAATTGTTATTGCTGTTATTACCGCAGTTGTTATTGCTGTTATTACCGCAGTTGTTATTGCTGTTATTACCGCAGTTGTTATTGCTGTTATTACCGCAGTTATTATTGCTGTTATTACCGCAGTTGTTATTGCTGTTATTACCGCAGTTGTTATTGCTGTTATTACCGCAGTTGTTATTGCTGTTATTACCGCAGTTATTATTGCTGTTATTACCGCAGTTGTTATTGCTGTTATTACCGCAGTTGCTATTGCTGTTATTACCGCAGTTATTATTGCTGTTATTACCGCAGTTGTTATTGCTGTTATTACCGCAGTTGTTATTGCTGTTATTACCGCTGTTGTTATTGCTGTTATTACCGCAGTTATTATTGCTGTTATTACCGCAGTTGTTATTGCTGTTATTACCGTAGTTGTTATTGCTGTTATTACCGCAGTTGATATTGCTGTTATTACCGCAGTTGTTATTGCTGTTATTACCGCAGTTGTTATTGCTGTTATTACCGCAGTTGTTATTGCTGTTATTACCGTAGTAGTTGTTGCTGTTATTACCGTAGTTGTTATTACCGCAGTTGTTATTGCTGTTATTACCGCAGTTGTTATTGCTGTTATTACCGCAGTTGTTATTGCTGTTATTACCGCAGTTGTTATTGCTGTTATTACCGCAGTTGTTATTGCTGTTATTACCGCAGTTGTTATTGCTGTTATTACCGCAGTTGTTATTGCTGTTATTACCGCAGTTGTTATTGCTGTTATTACCGCAGTTGTTATTGCTGTTATTACCGTAGTTGTTGTTGCTGTTATTACCGCAGTTGTTATTGCTGTTATTACCGCAGTTATTATTGCTGTTATTACCGCTGATGTTATTGCTGTTATTACCGTAGTTGTTGTTGCTGTTATTACCGCAGTTGTTATTGCTGTTATTACCGCAGTTGTTATTGCTGTTATTACCGCAGTTGTTATTGCTGTTATTACCGCAGTTGTTATTGCTGTTATTACCGCAGTTGTTATTGCTGTTATTACCGCAGTTGTTATTGCTGTTATTACCGTAGTTGTTATTGCTGTAATTACCGCAGTTGTTGCTGTTATTACCGCAGTTGTTATTGTTGTTATTACCGCAGTTGTTATTGCTGTTATTACCGCAGTTGTTATTGCTGTTATTACCGCAGTTGTTATTGCTGTTATTACCGCTGTTGTTGTTGCTGTTATTACCGCAGTTGTTATTGCTGTTATTACTGCAGTTGTTATTGCTGTTATTAACGTAGTTGTTATTGCTGTTATTACCGTAGTTGTTATTGCTGTTATTACCGTAGTTGTTATTGCTGTTATTACCGCAGTTGTTATTGTTGTTATTACCGCAGTTGTTTTTCTGTAAATTCCCCCAGTTGTTGCTGTTATTCCGCAGTTGTTATTGTTTTTATTACCGCAGTTGTTATTGTTTTTATTCCGCAGTTGTTGCTGTTATTACCGCAGTTGT
>NC_091579.1:9924035-9926535 GCF_042767895.1 Penaeus vannamei
AGCCACTCCCAGCAATCGCCTTCGTGTTTCTTTATGGCTCCGCCCTGTGTGCGCGTTTGTGTGATGGGATGTTCCTCTGCGTTGATTTTCACTCTGCCGGACGGTCCTTTCGTTCGCTCTCCGTTGGTTTGGCTTTGGAGTTTTGAGGTTATGTGCGTTATGCGTTGCGTTCTTTGAAAAAAATATATATATATTAAGTTAAAGGTAATGATTTTGACTAAGAGGAATGATCAGTTAAAGTGCAATCGAGTCCGAAAGCATAATATAAACAAAACCAAACACTAATCCTATTAGTATTATATTTATTTCCTTTTCCCTCCCACTTTTTCTTTTCATTTCCCTTATACCACCACTCCCTAAATAAAAAGAAAAAAGAAAAATAAACAAATGAATAAAAAGTCATCTCATCCCTTAGCAACAAGCAACAAAAGATCATTTCCTAGAGCGAGTCAAGATCACCGTAAGATTATCCAGGAATAGAAAGAGACAGAGAGATAATAAAATAAAAAAAGAGAGAGAAAAAACAAACATAGATGCTTCTGGACACGCAACCGCCGATGCGTGACGACGGAAGGGCAGACAGTGTGAAGTTTAAGGTCATAAGATAACATTCAGGGTCATGGGTATTACGGGGAGCGAGAACATCCAACGAAATGGATTATGTGATTTTCTGATAACTGTTGTTATTGGCGTTGTTATTGTTATTGTTATTATCATTACTGTTATCATTACTGTTGTTGTTATTATTACTATCTATATTCTTATTGTTGTTTTTACCGTTGCCATTAACTGTTATTATGTATTATTGGTAGTAGCAGTAATAGTAGTGATAATTTTATTATCATTATTATTATTACTATTCCTATTATCATCATAATCATCATTTTCATATTATTGTTATTATTATCATTATTAATGCTATTATCATTGTTATTATCATTATCACTATTATTATCATTATCAATGTTTTTGTTATTGGTATGACAATTATTAGTATCATGACTATTATCATTATTATTGTTATATTTTTATTATTATCATTGCATTTATCATTATTACAATTATCATTGTAATCATTGGGATCATTATCATTTTTCTTATCCTGATTATCATTGTTGCTGTTATATTTTTGATCATTGTTATTATCATTATTTTCTTCTATTATTTTTCATTATCATTATATTCATTGTCATTGTTATCATTAATGTTCTTATTCTTATTGGTATTGATAATAATATTGTTATTATCATCATCAATTTTATTGTTATTATTATCAGTAGTAGCAGTAGTAGTAGTAGTAGTAGTATGATCATTATTATTATCATTATTATTATTACTATTATTATCATTATTATTATTATTATCAATATTATTATTATCATCATTATCATTATTATCAAAACCATTAATATTATGATCATTATCATTATTATTTTTATCATTATCATTATTATCATAATCATCATTAGTCTCCACCTTTTTCCTCTTTTTTCCTCTTATCCTTTTCCTCTTTTTTTCCTCTTACTCTTTGAAGCAACAGGGAAGTCGGCTTCACGGACGTCGCAGAGACAAGAGAAGCGAGGTGGCACTGAAACGGTCAGGCGTGGAGGTCAGACGTGCCTTAACAGTGCCATCCAGCGAGTGCATGTTCTTCCAGCCCCCCCTCCCTCTCTTCCTCCCTTCCCCCCTCTCCCATTTTCTTCCTCCCTTCCTCCTTCTCCCGTCTTCCTACACCCTCCCCCCCTCTCCCTTCTGCCTCCTCCCTCCCCCTCTCCCGTCTTCTTCCTTCCTCCCCCTTCTCCTCTCTTCCTCCTCCCTCCCCCCACCCTCCTCTTCGTCCTCCCTCCCCCCGGCTCCCCCCTTCCTCCTCCCTCCCCCCTCTTCCCCCCCCCCCTCTCCCCTCTTCCTCCTCCCTCACCCCCCTGCCCTGAAAGACATCCGGTGCCAACATCCGGATAGCGTCGCGCCAGGACACCGGAAGTCCAAGCAAGCAAGTTGTAAGTTTGTTGTTTTTGTTTGTTTGTGTGTTGTTTGTGTTTCATTTTATGTTTGTTTGTATTTTTGTTTTGTCTCTTTACACGTTTCATTGTTTGTTTGTTCTTTGTTTTGTCTCTTTACACGTTTCTTTGTTTAATTGTTTGTCTTTTGTTTGCCTGTTTATGTTTATTTGTTTTGTTTGTTGATCTTTTTGTTTGTCTGTTTATGTTTCTTTGCTTGTTTATCTGTATTTGTTTGTCTGTCTGTTTCTTTATTTGTTTATTTATGGATTTTTTGCTTGTTTTATCGATTTATGCATTTTCTTTGTTTGGGAATGTTCATTTGTTTCTTTGTTTATGTAGCTATTAATTTATATCTATCCATCTATCTATTCACCATTTCATCCATTTATCTGTCAACCTATTTATTCATCAATTCATTTATTTATTTGTTTACCTATTCATAAATTCATGCATATATTTTTCTGTTTTCTTATTCACTTGATGAGGAGGAAGAGGAGGAG
>NC_091579.1:9931535-9934035 GCF_042767895.1 Penaeus vannamei
CTTCCCTCCCTTACTCACCCCCCCCCTTCCTTCCCTCCCCTCTCCTCCTTCTTCCCTCTCCTCGCCCCCCCCTCCCTTTACTCCCCCCTTTCTTCCTCCACGCCATCTCCTCCTCCTCCTCCTCCCTTCTTCCCCTCTCCTCACCCCCCTCCTTTACTCCCTCACATTGCCACTCCCTCACTACCATCTCCTCCTCCTCCTTCTTCCTCTCTTCACTTCCTCCTCACCTCCCTTCTCCTCCTCTTCTTTCTCCATCCTCCATCTCCTCTCTCCCTTCTACCTCTTCCCTCCACTATCTTCTCACCTCCTCTTTCTCTTTCTCTTCATCCTCAACATCCCTCTCCTCACCCCCCTCCTTCCCTCCTACTATCTCCTCCTCCTCCTCTCTTCCTCCATCCTCTCCTCATCCCCCCTCCTTCCTGTTCAGCCCCTCTTCCTTACTCCACCATCTCCTCCTCCTCCTCTTCCTCCTCCTTCGACTCCTCCCCTTTGACGACACTCCCCCCTCTCTCCCTCCCTCCCTCTCTCCTTCGCTCGCTCTCCACGACAGTCCATGAGCCAATCACTGCTTTGTCTCTTCCCTCCCCTCCCTCTACCTTCGCCTTCTCTCTCCCTCCCCTATTTACAAGACCCATTATCACTCCCTGACCCTGTTCCTATCTCCCTCCCTGTCCCCTCCTCCTTTCTCCCTCACTTCCTCCATGGCCCTTCCCCCTTCTCCGTCCCACCTCCTCCCTTCCCCCTTCTCCGTTCCTTCCCCATCTTGCTCCTCCCTTCCCCTTTCTCCCTCCCTTCCCCCTCCTTTTCCCCCTTCTTCTCCCTCCCTTACCTGCCATCCCACCTCCCTTTACTCCCCACCCATCTTCCACTCCTCCCACATTCTCCCCTCCTCTCTACCTTCTCCCTCCATCCCCTACCTCCCACCTGCTACCTTCTCCCTCCTCTTCCCCCATCCCACCCCACCTCCCACATTCTCCCTCCCTTCCCCCATCCCTCTCCTCCCACCTTCTCCCTCCTCTTCCCTCCTCCCTTCTCCCACGCGACCCCTCCCCACTCCTTCGCCAACGAACGATCACGCGCGTTCAGGTGAGTTCCCCCTCATGTATAGAAAACGGAGGCGGGGCAGCCTGGGAAATAAACACGTCCGATCTATGATTTATGAGCAGACAACTTGCCAGCGCTGTGGTCCGCCGCCGCCGCAGACCGCAGACCGAAGACCGCAGCAGCCTCCGCCACCGCAGCCGCCGCTCATTCACTCTCGTTCATTCTTGTTTATTCGTTCATTTGTTCACTCTCGTTCATTCGTTCACTTTCGTTCATTCGTTCACTCGTACATTCTCGTTCATTCGTTCACTCGTACATTCTCGTTCATTCGTTCACTCGTACATTCTCGTTCATTCGTTCACTCTCATTCATTCGTTCACTCGTTCACTCTCATTCATTCGTTCACTCGTTCACTCTAATTTCATTCATTCGCGTGGTCCATCTTCCTTTCATTCGTTTACTCTCGGCATCTGCTCACTTTCGTCCATTCGTTCACTCTCGTTCATTCGTTCACTCTCGTTCATTCGTTCACTCTCCTTCATTCGTTCTCTCGTTCACTCTCCTTCATTCGTTCACTCTCATTCATTCGTTCACTCTCATTCATTCGTTCACTCTCCTTCATTCGTTCTCCTCATTGTTCGTTCACTTCATTTCACTCTCATGTCTATTCGTTCACTCCTCGTTCATTCGTTCACTACTCATTCACTGTTCACTCACGTTCAAGCTGCTTGTGAACCAGTCAGAGCCAAAGAAAAGGCTCTCTTGCACGGCGCGATCGGCCACCCACCGCGCTGCCGCCGTGTCCTTCGCCGGGAAATGGTGGCGAGTGGGTGTGAAATCCGGCGAGGAGATTTAGTTATCTTTTGTGTATCTTTTTTATCATTATTGTCTTTATTTGTGTTGTTATTAGTGGAATAACTATTGTGGTTATCTTTTGGATATCTTTTTATCATTATTGTCTTTATTTGTGTTATCATTAGTGTAATAGCTATTGTGGTTATCTTTTGGATATCTTTTTATCATTATTGTCTTTATTTGGATTATCATTATTAGTGTAATAGTTGTTATGATTATCGGTACTATTGTTGGATATTAGTACTGTTTATGTTGTTATTACTAGTGTTATAATAATAGTAAATATTATTTTTATTAATGTTGTTATTATTATTATAATAATAATAATTATTATTAGTATTATCATTATTATTATCATTATTATTATCATTATTACTATCATCATTGTTATTATTGCAACTATTATTATTATTATTATTATTATTATTATTATTATTATTATTATTATTATTATTATTATTATTATTATTATTATTATTATTATTATTATTATCATTATTATTATCATTATTATTATTATCATTATCATTATTACTATTATTATCACTATTATTATTATTATTATTATTATTATTATTATTATTACTGCTACTACAACTAC
>NC_091579.1:9941535-9949035 GCF_042767895.1 Penaeus vannamei
GGATTTTTATAGGCGATTAGAGATAGCGATTAAGCCTACTGGCCTTCGGATATAGAGGTGAAAATTGCTTCTTTTTTTGGATGGAGGGAGGGAGAGGGGGATTTTTTTATATTGTGGTTTTATTATATTTGTTTTATTTGTTTGATTCTTGTTTGTTTGTTTATTGTGGGCTTGTTAGATTTGTTTGTTTGTTTGTTTCTTAAGGATAATTTTTGTTGCTGTTTGTGAATTTGTTGGTTTGTGTTCATGTGTTTTTACTGATTACTTTTTCTTATTTCATGGTTCGATTATCTTAACAAAAACAATTTAGAAATCTTCGGAGGATTAAAATCCTTATCTATTCTTATCAAATAAGTAACCAACGTGTTATCGCATATCGTATATTTCGTTCAATTAATTTCCCTAATGAACTATTCATAATAGCGTGATTCTCCTCTCGGTCAAGCCAATTAGACACCCTTTCATATGTATATTTGAGTTTATATTATGATCCAAGAAATTTATATTATGACCCAGGCCACCCGTGTGATTAGTGCTCCCCCCTCCTCCTCTTCTCCTCCTCTCCCCCCTCCTCCTCTCTTCTACTCTCCTTCCTCTCCTCCTCTCCTCCTTCCCTACCCCACTCTCCTTCCTCCTTTCCTCTCCTCGTTCCCTCCTCCTCCTCCTCCTACTCCATCTCCTCTCCCTCCTCTCCACATTCCGCATCCCACTCCTTCTTCCTCCTCCTCCTCCTCCTCCCCTTTCCCTCTCTTCTACTCCCTCCTCCCTCTCCCCTTCCCCATCCCCCTCTCCTTCCTCCTCCTCCTCCTCCTACTTCTCCCCCTCCTCCTCTCCCCTTCCCCATCCCCTCTCCTTCCTCCTCCTCCTCCTCCTCCTCCTACTCCACCTCTCCCCTCTCCTCTCCCCTGCCAATCCCCTCCTCCTTCCTCCCCTTCCTCCCTCCCTCCTCCTCCTCCTCCTCTCCCCTTCCCATCCCTCCTTCCTCCCTCCTCCTCCTCCTCTTCCCTTCCTCACCCTCTCCTTCCTCCTCGTCTCCCCGTCCCCAACCCCCTCTCCTCCTCCTCCTCCTCCTCCCCCTACTCCACCTCTCCTCTCCCTACCCTTCCCTCCTCTCATCCTCTCCCCCCTCCTCCTCTCCCCTTCCCCATCCCCCGCTCCTGACTCCTCCTCTTCCTCCTCCTCCTACTCCTCCTACCCCCCCCCTCCTTGTCCAATAACTTCCACTCTTTCCTCTTACTTCATCCCACTTACCTTTACTCCTCCATTTTTTGCTCCTTCCATCACTTCGCAGGTAAGACAAACTCCGTTACCTCCCTCCCGTTTTCCCTCTCCCTTTCCCTCCACCCCCTCCCTTATTCCTCTCTTTTCCCTCCATGCCTTCCCCTATCTCCCGTCCTTTTATTCCTCCCCCCTCTCTTCCTTCCCTCCATCCCTCCATCCCTCCCCTCCATTTTCCATCTATCTCTCGCACCCCACCCGTCCCTCCCTCCTCCATCTACTTCTCTCTCACTCTACCTTCTCCCCCATCCCCCTCCTCTTCTCCAAATTCCTTAATACTTCCCCCACTTCCAACAATAATTTCCTTCCATCCTCCCTTCTCTTTCCCACTTTATCTCCAGCAACTCACTCCACCTCCCCTTAAAATCACTCCCCCCCCCCTTCCCCCTCTCCACTCAGATTTCTTCTTCCCCCTCTCCTACTTTCCTCATAGATTTCCTCCTTCCTCTCCCTCTTCCCCTCCTCCTCTCCTCCTTTCCTCTCAGATTTCCCCCTTCCTCCCTTCCTCTCTCCCTACCCCCTGCTTGTCTCCTCCTTCCGTTCCCCCCCCCTGCCCCTTCCTTTCCCCCTCCCCCTCCCTACCCTCTTGCCCTTCCTCTTCCCTTCCCTCTCCCCTTTCCCTTCCCCTCTCCCGCTTCCCTCCCTTCCCTCTCCCCCCTCCCCTCCCCCTCCCCCCCTCCTCATCTCCCCTTCCCCTTCCCTACTTCCCTTCCACCCCTCCTACCACGAGGTCACAATACCCTGTGAAGTGCCGGCAAGTTGTGGGCACTTTCTCCGATATCATCTTTGCCATTAAAGCTTATGGCAGCCGCGGCACTGTCGGAGGGCCACGTGGGGGAGGGGATGGGGGGGGGGCGAGGGGGAGGAGGATGCATGGGGGGAGGAGGGAGGGTAGAGGGGGAATGGGGGTGGTGGAGGGGGAGGGTTGTGGTGGAGGATGGGGATGGGGGGGGGGCAAGTTGGGGTGAGGGGGTGAGGGTGTGGAGGAGGATGGGGTGGAGGGTTGAAGGAGGAGGAAGGAGGGGAAGGGTGTGGAGGAGAGGGGTGAGGGGGTTGGAGGATGGGGGGAGGAGGATGGAGGACGGAGATAAGGTAAGGAGGAGGAGGAGGAGGAATAGGGGTGAGGGAGTGGAGAAGGGGAGGGGTAGAGGGGAGATGAGGATTGGAGTGAGGGGGGAGAGGAGGAGAAGCAGGAGTAAGAGGGGGAGGGGGAGGGTTGAGAGGACCGGATGCAACTGCTTGCGGGCGGGAGAGAGAGAGAGAGAAAGAGGGAGAAGTATGAGAGGGAGTCAGGGTGTGAGAGAGGGAGGGGAGGGAAGGAGAAATACAAAAAGATCAGAATGAGAAGAAAAGATAGATGGAAGAGAGGAGAGAGCGAAGGAAGGAGAAAAACGTGGAAGTCAAATCAGGTGGGAGCGATAGATACTCTGAAGGAAGGAGGGAGAGAAGGAAAATATGAGGTCAGCTCAGTGCCAAAGAGAAAGAGAAGGAGGGAAAAGAATAATGTGAAGTCAACTCCGTACAAAAGGGAAACAGGAGAGAAAAGAAAAAAATAAACTCAGCTCAATGTGAAAGAAAAACATAGATGGAGGGAAAAGGAAAAGTATGAAACCAGCTCAGTATGAAAGAGAAAGATAGATAGAGGGAAGGAAAAGGCCGAGGACAGGATAGGAGGGTAGTTTAGTTGCATGAAAGGAGGGAAGGAGGAAAAAATGCAATGAAAAGTGAACGCATAGGGAAATAAGATAACATCGTTGTTATTATTAAAACTGTTAACATCACATTTATCAGCGTTCTTTCAATTAAATTATCATTATCACTATTACCACTGTATTCATTCTCATTGTTATTATTATCGTCATTTTTAATAATAGTAATAGTTGTAGTATGAACAGTGTTATTATCATCATCATCGTCATCTTTATCCTTATCGTTATTATTATCATTATTATCATTATTATGAATATTATTATTATTAATACCAATATTGTTATCGTCTGTGGAAAGGTATGAATAAGAACGAATATCTTCACAATACAAGTGTATTGTGAAGATATTCGTTCTCATTCATACCTTTCCACATTTGTCAACATGAATACGGTTCATTGTTATCGTCATCATCATCAACATCATCATCATTACCATCATCATTGCCTCCGCGTTCGTTAGTTTGTTAGTTTGTTTTTCGTTGGTTGGTTATGAACAGATTTGCATTCATAACTTAGATGCCATTAAATTTTGGTGGCGATCTGCATCAAGATCCGGATCCAGGATTTTCTTAAGCTGTTCAATTAGCATTGCGAGGGAGGAACAACTTTAATTTTTAGCGGATTATATTATCATAATTATAATAATTATCATTATTAGTAGTAATATTATTATTACTATTGTTGTTTTTGTCGTTATTATTATTTTTTATTAATTATTATTATTATTATTATTATTATTATTATTATTATTATTATTATTATTATGATTATTATTATTATTATAATCATTATCATTATCATTATCAATCATCATCATCATCATCATCATCATCATCATCATCATCATCATCATCATCATCATCATCATCATCATCATCATCATCATCATCATCATCATCATCATCATCATTATCATTATCATTATCATTATCATTATCATTATCATTATCATTATTGTTATTGTTATTGTTATTGTTATTGTTGGTATTATTATTATTATTATTATTATTATTATTATTATTATTATTATTATTATTATTATTATTATTATTAGCATTACTATTAATATTATTATTATTATCATTATTATTGCCTCCAATCAGTGTCGCTATTGCCTTGGCGGAGGTATGCGCTCGCTGAGCTTTCTTATTATAGTTATGATTATTACTTCCGTCAAGGTTAAGCTTTTGGTCGCGTCGGTTAGTTAGTTTGTTCGTTGATGAGTAGGATAAATTAGAAAGTAACGAATATATATATATATATATATATATATATATATTTTTTTTTTTTTTTTTTTTTTTCTTCTTTCTTTTTTTTTAATGATTGTATCTTTACCTCTTTGTCTCGCTTTTGCCAGGAGCTTGTGTTTACGGATGCCACCTGTGTACTTGAGAAAGGTGATTTTAATGTAATCTATTAAGTTTGAGTGCTTCTAGTTATTATTTTTTTTGTTGTGATTATCCTTCTATTATCAAGTATGATTTTTACTATTGTCATTACCTTTTTATTGTTATCACTATTTTCATTATCATTATTATTCTCATTATTATTATCATCATCATTATCAATATCGTTAACATTAATATTATAATCATTGTTATTATTGTTATCATCATTATCATTATTATTATCATTATTATTATCATTATTATTATTACTATGGATATTATTATTACTATCATTATTATTATTAATCATTATCATCATCCTTATAATTACTGTCAATATCATTATTACTATCTATCATCATCGTTGTTTTCTTTACAAGAAAAATCTCGTCATTATCATTATAATTTTTTTTCGCCAGTTTCATCATTTTCATGATCATAATGAGCATTAAAGCCATTATCATTGCAACAAATGACATAATTATCATTTTCATTATTGATTTCCATTACCAATGGTCATTGCTACGTTCATCGTTTTCATTATCATTACAGCCATCATTATTGTTATCTTTATCATTATAAGTATCTTTTTTTACATCATTAACATCATTATGATTATTTTCACTAATCTTAATATTATTACATCTTTATCATTACTTAATCATTATCATTCTTACCCCTATCGTTATTTTCATAATAAACCTCATCCTCATCACTATCATCGATATATTCCTAAACAATTATGACGCTATAATGTTCATCATCCTTGTTATTATTGCTTGTACCTTTGTTAGTATTGTTGCTGTTAGTATCAACACTGCAAACACGTTACGACTGCTTTTGTTAATCTAAAAAAAAGCCAAATAGATAAATAAAAATGAATAAATAAATAAAGTCAAAATATATCAGTGTAAAATTATTGGATTTAATTATTTAACAAATAAGTAACTGGGTAAATAAAATAAGGGGAAATACACAAAGGGGGTTATAAAAAAGAGCAAAATAATTGATACTATATAATAAAATTGATACATCACTGATGGATAAATTACTGAATAGACAAAATAGATATGGGATTTAGAATAAACACAAAGTCAACAGATAGATGAATAAGCGAATAAAATACTGAAACGAGCAAATGGAAAAATCTAGACAAATCCTTAGATAGAAAAAAGGAAAAAGGAACGAAAAAAGAGAAAGAAAAAAGACGATTAAAAAAAAGACGACGATTAAAAAAAATAGAAAAAAAAATCAAATCCGAACACACCTGTCTCCGTCTTGGCATAACAACCGCTTTCATATATTTGCAGAACAAACACGAATTCACTTAAGCATCTCAGACCCTCTAACCGCGGTCCTCGGGCTCTCTAACACCACAAAGAAGTTCAAGACGAAGAAATTATATTCTCCTGCCCTGAAGACTTATTATTCGGTGAGTGAGTGTGTGTTAGATTAATTTTTCTTTTTTTTTTTATTATTTTGTTGATCTTTGCTTTGGACTAATGGTGTTTTGGGCTGTCGTTGCTGTCGGGTCTGTGCGTGGTCGGTTTGTGACCTGCTTGCGTGGTCGGGATGTGGGTGTCATCACGTGCTGGCTTATGGAGATAGGTAGATAAATGGAGAGATAGAGAGGGAGAGAGGGAGGGAAGGAGGGAGGGAGGGAGGGAGAGAGAGAGGGAGGGAAGGAAGGAGAGAGGGAGGGAGAGAGAGAGAGAGAGACAGACAGACAGACAGACAGACAGAGACAGAAAGAGACAGAGATAGAGAGAGAGATAAATAGATAGATAGATAGACAGAGATAGATAGATAGAGAGAGAAAGAGACAGAGAAAAACAGACAGACAGACAGAGAGAGATAAATATATAGATAAAGAGAGAGAGAGAGAAAGAGAGAGTGTGTGTTTATTTGCATATGTGCGACACCTTCAGTACCTTCGTTGGTATTATAAATTTTCATCAACAGAATTTATCATATACTTCGAGACACTCTACACTATATAACCACTTTGCACACCTACCATTTTCTCCACCTCTTTCCTCTGCCCTTATCGCACGCAAATCTTTAGATATTGTAATACCGTCCATATGCAAAATACCCCCCTCCCCCTTCCACACACACACTCTCCCAACCCCCCCCCCCCCACACACACACGCTCTCCCAACACCCCCCCCCCTACCACCACCACCACCCCCACAGACCACAACAAGCAGACAAGACGAACGATCTGTATATATGCTTTCGAGTAAAATATACAATCACACTGCCTTCGGGTGAGATATTGAACAATGTCCAAGCACAGGCAGGCAGCGCTCGGTCTCCGCGTTGCCTGTATCACAACAGAAATTCAGGTCATGCCAAACAATAACTTGAGAGGTAATCCTATATTTGTATATCGCTTCTGGAGGAGGAAAACTCGCCTGTTTTTCTCTCTCTCTTTGTCGGTTTCCTTTTGGCTCGAATGGGATTTGTTATGTTGAAGTTGATTTAATGTTTGTTTTGTCGAAATCCTTAATGTGGCTTGGAATGTGTGGATGTTCCTTTAAGGATAATGACCTTCTAGTTGGCGTGTATTCACATACAAGTGCATAAAATAGGTCAATGCACATTATGTAAAGAAAATAAATTTTGACATTTTGTTTCCTTTACAGAAGGAAGCTCAGGACATATATATGTATATGAATATATATATATATATATATATATATATATATATATATATATATATATATATATATATATATATATATATATATATATATATATATATATATATATATATACATATATATATATATATATATATATATATATATATATATATATATATATATATATATATAAACACACACACACACACACACACACACACACACACACACACACATACGTACATACATAAATCTATATACGCAAGTGCATGCTTTGTCAAAGCATAATCATCATGCAAATATAGGTCATACGATTCTTTCATTTCCCTCAAAATACTACTGTTTTTCCTCTTTTCACATTATTCCTTTCCACCTCGCCTTGTGCACTATCATTCTTTTTTCTTTCTAGATTTATTATCACCATTTTCTTCTTTCGATTTTCATTTTTTTTACATTTATCATGAACATGTCAAACAG
>NC_091579.1:9964035-9986535 GCF_042767895.1 Penaeus vannamei
TAATAATAATAATAATAATAATGATAATAATAATAATAATAATAATAATAATAATAATATTAATAATAATAATAATGATAATAAGGATAACAATGATAACAATAATAATAATAATAAAGATATATATATTTTTTAATTATTGTTGTTGTTGTTGTTGTTGTTGTTGTTGTTGATGATGATGATGATGATGATGATGATGATGATGATGATGATGATGATGATGATGATGATGATGATGATGATGATGATGATGTTGTTGTTGTTGTTATTATTATCATATTCTATTATTATTATCATTATGGTTATTATTATCATGATCCCTGTTGTTGCTGCTTCTGCTGTTGTTGTTGCTATTGCTGTTAGTTTTATTAGTAGTAAAAGTATCATTATTATCATCATAATGACCTTATGATGATGGTCTTGTAATAATTATGGTCACTATCGCTATTAAATTCAGTGCCATTATCAATATTATCATTATAACAATCACCACTGTCATATCATCATTATTATCACTATTTTTGCCATATCACTATCATCATTATCCCATTCTAGTCATATCATTATCATCATCATCACCATTATTGTCAAATCATTATAATTCTCACTATTATTGTCATCATCATTATCATTACCTTCCCTCCTCCTCCTCTTCCTTTTCTGTCTTCCTTACAGTTATAATGAGCAAACAGTGTTTAGAAAAAGAAAAGAATCTTCATAATTATTGAAAATGAAACAATTGAAAATACCAATAATGAAAAATAAAAATCTGCAAAATTATTGATAGTAAAAAGTAATTGAATATAAAATTAATCAAAAGTAAACATGTTCATAGTTACTGAAAATTAAATATACGAATATCAAGATGATAAAAAATACACAATAATTATTGAGAATAAAATAATAAAATAAAAAGAATCATAATTATTAACGACAAAATAACAAAACAAAAATAATAAAAAATACAATTCTCCATAATTATTGAGCTTAGAATATCAGAAAATAAACAATAAACAGAAATAAAACTATTCCTTATTCTCGAAAATAAGATAACTGAAAGAACGAAAACAATAGAAATTAAAAATCCTCACAATCATTAAAAATAAAACCACCAAAAAAACATCAAAAATATAAATCTTCATAATCACTGACAAAAAAAGAAAAAAAAAGAAAACAATAAAAAAATCAAACCTTAAAATCCTCATAACTGTTACTTTGTATCACAAGTTGACCAAGCAAGTCTGCATACCTGGAGTGGTCATGTTTCTTGGATAACCTTTGGGCTGTAACTTATTCGACGGTGATGTGTGTGATAAAAGAACAGAAATATTCAAATTCTGATTAAACTTAATAAACAATTAAACTTAATAAACTTCATTAAACTTAATAAACAATTAAACTTAATTAAACTTAATATTTGACGGTGATGTGTGTGATAAAAGAACAGAAATATTCAAATTCTGATTAAACTTAAACTTAATAAACTTGATTAATCTTAATAAACTTAATTAAACTTAATAAACAATTAAACTTAATTAAACTTAATAAAACTTAATTAAACTTAATAAACTTAATTAAACTTAATATTCGACAGTGATGTGTGTGATAAAAGAACAGAAATATTCAAATTCTGATTAAACTTATAATTAAAAAAAAGGAATGGAAACGGAAAGATTTTAATTATATTAGTAGTGATGATGGTAGGAACAGATAATTTAAAAAAGGAAAGGAAGCGGAAAAGATTTAATTATAGTAGTAGTGATGATGGTAGGAACAGATCATGATAATAAGAGAAAATATCATGATAATAGTAATTGTGATAATTAATATTCTAGGCATGAGGACAACAGAAAGCCAAAAATAAAAGTGATGATGATGATGAGAATAAAGAATTATTACGTCAATGGCAAAAAAATATTATGATAATCTTAATGATGATTATGATAATAATGATAGCAATAATGATTTTGATTATTATATGATTTTCAAAATTATTGTTATTATTATCATGGTAATAATAATAGTAATGATAATGATAATGATGATAGTAACAACATCAATAATAATGATAAGAATGATAATAGTAATAATAATAACAAAAATAATGATGATGATGATGATAATCATGATAATAATGTTAATGTTAATAATGATAATAATTATAATAATAAAAATCAAGATAATAATGATAATGATAATGATAACAATGACAATAATATTGATAATAAAATTGCTAATGAAAGTGATAATACTAACAATAATGATAATAATGATGAAAATAATCTATGATAATGATAATAATAATCATTGTTATTATTATTATTATTATTACTATTATTATCATTATTATTATTATTATTATTATTATTATTATTATTATTATTATTATTATTATTATTATTATTATTATTTTCATTATAATGATGATAATGATGATACTACTACTACTACTAATAATAATGATAATGATAATAAAAACAATAATAGTAACAATGATAATAACAATAACAACAATAACGATAATGATAACAGTAACAATGAAAATGACAACAAAAATTTTGCAGGTAATATTAACGATGATAAGGCAATGAGGCAAATTAATCATTCAATAAACAAACGAAATCTTTCCTATTGACAGGAAACACAAAACAAAAGATAAGCGGCAAAAAACTCATCCTCCTAATCAATATATTTAAAAAAGAAAAGAAAGAAAGAAAGGAGAAACGGAGAGAGAGGGGTAGGAGGCAAAAGAGATAAAGATATATATGTATATGTATGTGTATATATATATATATATATATATATATATATATATATATATATATATATATATATATATATACATATATATATATATATATATATATATATATATATATATATATATATATATATATATATATATATATATATATATATATATATGTATATATATATATATATACATATATTTATATATATATATATATATATATATATATATATATATATATATATGTTATATGTATATATTATATATATATATATAGATATAGATATAGATATATATATACATATATATATATGTATATGTATATATATATATATATATATATATATATATATATATATATATAAATATAGAGAGAGAGAGAGAGACAGAGAGAGAGAGAGAGAGAGAGAGAGAGAGGGGGGGGGGGGGAGAGAGAGAGAGAGAGAGAGAGAGAGAGAGAGAGAGAGAGAGAGAGAGAGAGAGAGAGAGAGAGAGAGAGAGAGAGAGAGAGAGAGAGAGAGAGAGACAGACAGACTGAGAGAAAGAGAGGGAGAGAGGGAGGAAAGAAAGAAAGAGATCGAGCGAGAGAGAGAGAAAAGAAACAAAAAAAAACACAGACACAGACAGACAAACAAATAAACAGAGACAAAAACAAAGGCAGACATCCCCAAAACCCCCAACACCACCGCCACCAGAAAACGACCGCCCCCCCCCCCCCCCCCCCAAAAAAAAAAAAAGGCCGACGATTCTTGCACCATATTGTTGCACTTCTCTGATTTGCATTCATAACATGGGTCTCTCGTCATAATTGTGTTAATGTTTAGTGATAAGCTTATATAGAGAGAAGCCTGTCTGATCTGATTAGATTGGGCGGGACGCTGGGAGAACGTTGTAAAGGGACGGTTTGTGCATTTAATGATGATGGATAAAGATGATAAGGATGAATGAGATGAAGAGGGTGAATGGAGGATGAATGGATGAATGGAATTAATGGGTTAAGAGAATAGAGACGTGTGTGTGTGTAGGTGTGGGAGGGGGAGGAGGAGGGGGGTTGTTTGTTTGTTTGTGTGTACGTGTGTGAGGAAGGGCTGGGGGGGGGAGTTGTGTGTATGTGTTTGGTTATATGTGTATTTGCTTATATACATACATATATATATATATATATATATATATATATATATATATATATATATATATATATATATGTATGTATATAATTATATATATACATACATATATATATATATATATATATATATATATATATATATATATATATATATATATATATATATATATATATATATATATATACTTTTTTTCTTTCTTTCTTTTTCTTTTTTTTTCTTCTTCTTTTTTTTTTTTTTTTTGAGAATGAAAATATAACAAAAGAAGTGGCCTTGCGTGAGTGATGTGAAAATTTCGCTACACACGTATTTCCTTCATACCCCTCCCCCCCTCCCTTTCCCTTCCCTTTCTCACTCCTTCCACACACTTTTCCCCTTCTACTTTCTCTCATCTCCTATCTTCCCATTTCAAATCTCCATTTCTCTATTC
Source organism: Penaeus vannamei (assembly GCF_042767895.1). Lineage (NCBI taxonomy): Eukaryota > Metazoa > Arthropoda > Malacostraca > Decapoda > Penaeidae > Penaeus > Penaeus vannamei. The sequence goes on from NC_091579.1 coordinate 9,968,345, forward strand.
CCTTTCCTCATATACCCCCCCAACTCCCTCTCACCTCTTCCATTCATTCTTCATCTCTTCCCCAACCGCCCTCCCTTTCCTCCCCCTTCCCCACTCCCACTCCCCCCCCCCCCTGCTTCCGTCTCCCTCCCCTTCCTTTACACCATCTCCTCTCCTTCCCTATCCCCAACACCCTTTCTCCCTTCCCTCCCTCACACCTTCCCCCTCCCTCTCTCTCCCTACCTACCTCCCTCTCTCTCCCTACCTATCTCCCTTCCTCCCCACATCACACCCTCCTTCCTTCCCCACTCCCCTCTCCCCTTCCCCAAACCCCCTCCTTCCCCCCCCCCCTCCCTTCCCAACTCCTTCCCGACCGCCTTCGCTTCCCTCCCACCCTTCCACCCACCCACCCTCCCCCTCCTTCTCCCTCTCCTCCTCCCACCCCCTCCTCCTCCTCCTCCCCCTCCTCCTCCTCCTCCCCCTCCCCCCCCACTCCGACGCCCCCCTTTCCCCAATGGCCGCTCTGTCCTTGACCCAGTGACAACGTTGGCAGACCTAAATCTCCCCTTGCAACGAACACCAGGTAGGCAGCCAACCAAACAAATAAACACGGGGAGGCAGGTCACGGGGAGAGAAAATGGAGGGAGACGAATGGGGGTGAGAAGAGAGGAGGGAGAGGAAGGGGAGGAGGGATGAAGGCAGAGGAAGGGTGGAGGGAAGGGGAGGAGAGATGGAGGGAAAGGGGGGGATGGAATAGAGGGAGGAAAGGAAGGGGACGGGAGGAAGGAGAGGATGGATGGAGGGGGAGGGATGGAAAAGAGAAGAAGGCGAGGAGGAAGGAAGCAAGGTGACGAGGGAGAAAGAGAGAGAGATGGAGAGAGGGAGAGAGCTAGACAGACACATGCAGAGAAAGAGACAGACAACCAAACAGACAGAGAGAGAAATAAAGAAAGAAACGAGAGAGAGAGAGAGAGAGAGGGAGAAGAGAGAGAGAGAGAAATAGAGAGAGAGAGAGAGAGAGAGAGAGGGAGAAGAAAGAAAGAAAGAAAGAAATAGAGAAAGAGAGAGAAAGACAGAGAGAGAGACAGAAAGACAGACAGACAGAGACAGAGACAGACAGAAAGAAAGAAAGAAAGAAATAGAGAGAGGGAGAGAGAGAGAGAGAGAGACGCGGCAAGGGCTCTGAACATCCAGCTAATCTGTTTGTGTTGCAGGTCCCGGGGCGTTAAGAAGAGCATTAGTTCAAGGCGAAGCGACCAGGATAGACGGAGGAGGAGGAGAAGGAGGAGAAGGAGGAGGAAGAGGAGGAGGAGGAGAAGAAGGAGGAGAGGAGGAGGAAGGGAGGAAGAAACGAGAAGCAGAAGGAGGAGAGGAGGAGGAGGAAGAGAGGAGGAAGCGAGGAGGTAGGGGACGGGGAAGAAGAGAAGAAGAAGAGGAAACGGATAAGAACGAGATGAATAGGAGGAGGAGAATGTGATGGAGGAAAGAGGAGAGAGAGAAGAAGAAACAGAGGAGGAAGAGGAGAGAGAGAAGAAGAATCAGAGGAGGAAGAGGAGAAACGGGGAAGAAGAAACAGAAGACGGAGAGAAGGAGATGGAGGACTAAAAGAGGAAACGGAGGAGAAAGGAAGAAGAAGAAGCAGAGGAGGAGGAGGAGAATGTGATGAGGAAAAGAGAGAGGGAAGAGGGAAAGAAAGGGGAGGAGGATACGAAGAAGAAGAAGAAGGAGAAATGAAGCAAGGATAAGAGGAGGAGGTGTAAGGGGGAAGAAGTGGAAATGAAGAAAAATATCAGAAGGAGGGAATAAAAAAAGGAAAAGTAGGAGTTAGGAGGAAGAGGTGATGAGGAATGGGAAGAGGAGGACAGAAAGAAGAATGAAGAAAAATAGCGAAAAGAAGGAAAGAACTGGAAGAAAAATAGGAGATTGAAAAGAAAATATGAATAAAGAAAAGAAGATGAATAATCATCAAGAATAGGTTGAAAGAGAACAAAAGAAAAGACGGAAAACGAGAGAGAGAGAGAGAGAGAGAGAGAGAGAGAGAGAGAGAAAGAGAGAGAGAGAGAGAGAGAAAGAGAGAGAAGGAAAAGATTTCATACAGTTGGGACAAAATAACACGACATTTTGTTTATGTTGCGAGTGAATATTTAAGTGTGATTGCGTGTGGCTTATCTTTTTTATCACTCTTATCAGTCATGTAGTTATATATATTATGTCTCATTTTCCGCTAAAATCTAAAGCTAAGACCATTTTGTTGTTAGAGGAGGGGGGGGGAGGTGAGGATTGTACTTTTAGCTCAAAAATAGTGTGTTTTTCTACGACTGGGTGAAAGCTGTGGTTAATAATATATTATTTTTATATTGGAAATAATATGAATATATGTTCATTTTCCAAGTAATAGCATGAAATATTTATAACACAAAACCTTAAGGAATCAATATAAATCAAAAATGTCTTTCTCTTCTCTCTCTTTCTCTCTCGCTCTCTCTATCTGTCTATCTATCTGTCTATCTATCTCTCTCTATCTCTCTTTCTCTTTCTGTCTCTCTCTCTCTCTCTCTCTCTCTCTCTCTCTCTATCTCTATCTATCTATCTATCTCTATCTCTCTCTCTCTCTCTCTCTCTCTCTCTCTCTCTCTTACAAACAGTAAATAAAGCATGGTATAACAGGCATGTCCAATATAGTAAAACAGACATGACAGAATTTAATATAACATGAAAGGTATAATTTACATGAACCTTTACAAATAGACAAACAAAAAGATGAAAAAAAATCTAATAATCTTATCTCCGCTTTCTCCTTCTCTCTCTTTTATTTCTTTGTTATATTTTTCTCTTTATATTTAATTGGTCTCCATCTCTACTCGTCACCATCGTTGTCACCGTCATCATTGTCATCATAACCGTCATCCTTATTGTTGTTGCAGTTGTTACGGTTATTATTTTCATTATTTTTGTTACTGTTGCATTGTTATTATTATCATTATAAGTGTTATCATCATTTTCAATGACATTATTAGCATTATCTTTATTTTCATTATTATTGTTATCATTATCATTATTACCATTAGGATTATTCTTATCATAAACATTATTATCATTATTAGTAGTATTAGTAGTAACATCATTATTATTGCCATTATCAGTTATCAATTTTATTATTGAAATTATTGATGTTACTATTGCTTCTGATTTTATTATTATCATTATTATCAACATTATCATTATTATCCTCATTATCATTATTATTATCATTATCATTATTATTATCATTATCATTATTATTATCATCATCAATATTATTATCATTATCATTATCATCACCATAATTATTATCAATTGTTATTACAATCGTTACTGTTATTTCTATCATCAATATCATTATTGTTATCTTTACCACTATTACGATCGTTACAATTGTTGTTGTTACTGATATTTTCATTATTTTTGTTGTATTCTTCTTATTATTATCCCCATTATTATCATTATCATAACTATTATTACTATTGCAATCATAATTACTGTTATTACAATCACTATCATAATTATACGATGAATTATTATTGTTATCATTATCATTAGTTATGATCAATATAATCATTATCATTACTATTATCATTACCATTGTCATAATTCCTGGTGCTATTTTTATCATCATCATTATCATCATTATTTTCATAACCATCATTATTATTACTATTGCTTTTGTTTTAATCATTATTATCAACATTACGTTCATTCCATCATTGTCATTATCACTTTTCTCGCTAATATCTTCATTAACATCACAATCCACATTATCCTTACAACAAACACAGTCACCCGTAAATAAGTCATGAAACAGAAGATGATGATGATGGCAATAGAAATAGATATAAAACCAGGAAAATTATTATTTTTTGTATAAATGCCCATAGATTTCTGGATCCTGTAGACCTATGATCAGCTTTGCAAGGTTTGTAAATTGTTATTGTTATTGTAAATAGATTTGTAAATTGTTATTGGTCGTCGGTTCATCCTCGGGATTTTAGGTCAGACGAGCAGAGAGACACGACGAATGGAGTCATGGGTGTTTATGCTCTTTGTCTTTCTTTGTGTGTATATCTATATATGTGTCTGTGTGTGTATGTGTGTGTGTGTGTGTGTGTGTGTTTGTGTGTGTGTATACACACACACACACACACACACACACACACACACACACACACACACACACACACACACACACATATATATATATATATATATATATATATATATATATATATATATATATATATATATATATATATATATATATATATATATTATAGATATATACATATATGTGTATATATATATATATATGTTTATATATATTTATATATATATATATATATATATATATATATATATATATATATATATATATATATATATATATATATATATATATATATATATATATATATATATATATATATATATATATATATATTTATACATATATATATATATATATATATATATATATATATATATATATATATATATATATATATATATATATATATATATATATATATATATATATATATATATATATATATATATATATATATATATATATATATATATATACATGCTGAGAGAGAAAGGTATGATATATCCTTCTTATGTAAGTATAGGGATATACTTAATAAGTTTTTTCATTGAAACATTTTTTCTTACATCTCACCATCCTAATATCTGACAGAAAACGCACATAGTAAGAAAAAATAAGATGAAGAAGAACTGTAATACTTTTGTGCAAGTAACATTTCAATCAAATATTGTGCACTGAATAGATTAGATAATGTACCTACCATTGATCTGAACATTTTTATTGTACACCAGATATAATTATTTCAAATAAGATTAGAAAAAAGAAGGATGCACCACAATGTAACAAACATATAATTAATTATTATAATGTGTAGATAGGAATAAATCATATTATCATACTCTTTAGCAAAGAATCGTAATCTTACCCCTCCACCCCCCAAAAAAAATAATAATGAATAAATAAAAATAGATAAATAAATAAATAAATAAAAATAAATAAATAAATAAAACAATGCTGATAATAATAATAATAAAAATAATTCAATGTTTGTCATTTATGTTCCTGTTGTTGTTATTGTTCATTCAATGTTATCTTTTAACTGATCCCATAGATTACTTACTCTATAACACATAGATAGACTTTATCGTTTAGGAAAACCTTATATATCAAAAGGTCATCTTATGACTTCACAACTTGCTCACAGAGATGGCTGATTAAACGTCGAATAATACAGGAAAAAGACACTTACATACATATCAAATATAAACAGAAAAGACGTGAATGTTATAATTGTTTGCATCCAATTACTGACATGATGACAGGTCGAGGTCATCTGACATTAGAAAACACAGACAAAGTAGCACTTAAAAAGAAAAAGGAAAAAGAAAAGAAAAAACAGAAATGAAATGTAAGCACTTTTAAATGAAAGCATAATATTAGTGCGAATTTCAAGGTTTTATTTCACATGACGGGTAAGTAGATAGATAGACAGATAAATAGATAGATAAGAGAAAGATGGTAAAACGGGTGGAAACATAGAGAACGAGAGAGAACGGAAGATAAAGATAGATACAGACAGATAGATATGTTGATAAATAGCTAGCTAGGTAGATCAAAGAAATAGATGGATAGCAAGATAGATAGATGGAAATCTCTATCCTCCCATCTATCTATCTTACGAATAAAGATAGAAAGATAGATAGACTAGGAAGGAAGGGAAACAGAGACAGACAGACAGACAGACAGACAGACAGGCAGACGAATAGACAGACAGAGGGAGTGAGCGAGAAGAACAAATAGAGAACAATAAAAAATGAACAATAATTCATTAGTGAATCAATTCGCAGATCTGTAGACATGCAAGGGACAAAGTGTGAGCCAAAGAAAACTCCGCCAAACTTGTTGCAATAATGAGGCCGTGTCTTTGCAAGTGAATCCGATCTTATAATCAATTTGATATCGTCAAAACAAGGGCGATTCGTCACTATAAATGGTTACCTTGAAAAAAATACACACACACAGATACACACACACACGCACACACACACATTCAAAGACACACGCACACACACACGCACACACACACACACATACTCACACACACACACACAAACACACACGCACTCAAACACACACACACTCACACTCACACACACTCACACACGCACACACACACACACACACACACACACACACACACACACACACACACACTCACACACACACTTACTCACACACACACACACACACACACACACACACACTCACACACACACACACACATATATATGTATGTATTAACGATGTCTCTATTATTATACATTATACTATTCATTTCAAACCTTCGTTGCTTTTTTTATCTCCGCCACACGATTTTACTTTTGCATTAATCTTAAAGAATACCACCTTAATCTAGCATATTCGTATGACCATTCATAATATTTATTATTGTTATTAATCTCAAACCTTTATTGTCTGTTATCTTTACCACACGATCATCCTTTTGATCAGCTGATTAAATAACAACGACTACAGCATTAATCTCGCATATTCATCTAGCATATTTATTATTGGCCTTCTCAAATCTGCATTGCCTCTTATCCTCACCGCACGGGATCTTTCCTTTACATCACACTTAATGAATACCAATTTAATTAATGTCCTTTTCATCTTCCTTAAAGAATACCAATTTATTATCCTTTTTATCAAACTTTAAAATTACCAACTTTATGTCCTTTTCGTATTCCTTAAAGAATACCAACTTAATGTCCTTTTTATCAAACTTTAAAAATACCAATTTAATGTCCTTTTCATATTCCTTAAAGAATACCAACTTAATGTCCTTTTTTATCAAACTTTAAACATACCAACTTAATATCCATTTCATCAAACTTAACGAATACAAACTTAATTAATGTCCTTTTCATCAAACTTTAAAAATACCAAACTTAACGAATAGGGAATAGTAGAAGATGCCAAGGAGAGGAACAGAGGAGGACAAAAGGAAAGGGAAAGGATGCGAAAACAGCAATAAAAAAAGAGGAGGAGAAAGGGTGGAAGGAGCGAAAGACAGGAAGAAAGAACGTAGAATAGAAAACTAAATATCCTTTTCACCTTCCTTGACGAATACCAACTTATTGTCCCTTTCATCAAACTTTAAAAAACACCAACTTAATGGCCATGTTAAGTCACCTTTACCAACCTTATCGTCAGCCTGTTGTTCGCGTCTCTGTCAGGGTTGCCAACTGCACAAGCAAAGGCGCCGATTGCCTTCTGTGCTTCTGGTAATACCATCTCAGCCACGCCCTTCTCTCTCTCTCTCTCTCTTTCTCGCGCCTTCCTCCTCTCTCGTCTTTACCTTCACCTCTCCTTGTCTCCCTTTCTTCCTCTCGTCGTCCGCCTCTTCCGCCCTTCTACGTTTTTTTTTGTTTGTTTGTTTTTGATCGCTATATTTTTTTTTCTTTTTTTTACTTTGATTTGTTTTTGTTTTTTCTGTGATTGCGATTTTTTTCTCTCTCCGCGTTCGACTTTTTGTGATTATCGCTTCGTTTCTTTGTGTCTTGTTCTATTCTACTTTCTTTTTTCTCTGTCTTTCGCCTCTCCCATCCTTCCTCCTTCTCTTTTTCTATTGCTGTTTTCACATTCATTCCTTTTCCTTTTGTCTTCTTCTATTCCCCTCCCTTCCATCTTCTACTATTTCCTATTCTATTACCCTCCTCTTTCCCATTTTTCACTTCCCCTCTTTCTTCTTCCTCTCTTCAACACATCCCACCATCCTTTCCTGTGCAACACAATTCTTCTTTTCTTCTCTTCCGTTATTCCTCTTTTCTTTACCCATTCTTCTCCCCCTTCATTATGCCCTTTCTCACTCTTCCCTCTTTCCGTCTCTTCCTCTCACACACTCCCCCCCATCCCTCCCCTCCCCTTTCACCTCTTTTTCTCTCTCCCTCCTTCCCTAACTGCTTCCTCTCTCTCACTCTGGCCTCCTCTCCCTCTACAGCCGTCTTCTCTCTCTCATTGTAATCTCTTTTACTCGAACCCCCCCACTCCCTCTCCCCTCTTCCCCACCCACTCCAACAGCATCCTCATCTACCCCCAACACTCTATAAGTTCTCTTTTCTCTTCCTCTATTTCCCATCTGAGTCGGAATATACGGCCCTTGACACCCATGTCTCTCGAACTTTCCTCTCTTCCTTCTCTCCTTTTCCCTCCTTCTATTTTTTTGCCTTTCTTCCCCTCCTTCCCCTCCTTCTCCTTCCCTTTCTTACTTTTCTTCCCTTTTTCCCTCTTTCTCCATCACACATCTCCACAACAACTCTTCTATCCCCAATCTCTTCGCCATTTCATTCCCCCTTTTCCTCAAACCCATCTACAATCTCTCTCCTCCTTCCTTTCTCCCCCATCCACTCACTCTCACAACAACCTCCCCCATCTCTCTCTCTCTTCCCTCTCCCCAACCCACACCCACAACAGAACTTCTGACCCCTATTCTTCTACAGTCTCTCTCCCTCTCTAACCCCAACTCCCCACCACCTCTCCTTCCCCTTCCCCTTCCTCCACCAACGCCACAACTACCTCCTTTACTCCAACACTTCCGCCTCTTCTCCCTACACACTCTTCCACAGCAACCTGCTCTTATCCCCACCCCTCCGCCTCCACTCCCATCCCTTCTTGCCCTAATCCCCTTAGCAACCTTTCTTTTTTTTTCCTCCTCCTTCTCCTCGTCTCCCCCTCCCCTTTCCCCAACCTCTCTACCAACCCACTTCCCTGTCCCTATCCCCTTCTCCCCCTCTCCTATCCTCTCCCAAACCCTCTTCCCCTCCTCTCTCCCCTCTCGCCCACCCAACACCCCACCTCCCATTCCTTTCCCAACCCCTTTCCCCTCTCGCCTTCCTACCCCTACCCCTTCTCTCCCCTCCCTACCAACATCATCCCCTCCTCCCCATCTCCCCCCTTCTCTCCCCCGGCTGCCCCACCTCCCACCCTCTTCCCCCAACCCCTTTCCCCTCTCTCCTTCCTACCCCTCCTCCTCCTCTCCCCAACCTCCCTACCAACATCATCCCCTCCCCAAACCCCCCACCCCACCCCCACCCCTTCTCCCACCCCACCCCCACCCCTTCTCCCCCCGCCCCCCCGGCTGCCCCACCCATTGTTATTCTTGCCAACTGTTTTCCTGAATGAAAAACGAGAGGCGACCCTTCGGCTGCCCGGCTTGTACTCAAGGGTCTTCCTGCCCTGTTGCCTTAACCCCCGCCCGGCCCTCGCTGGCACGTGGGGCGCCTTCGCCTGTCTGCTTTCCTGGTTGCGTGTTTGTTTGTTTGCTTTTGTTTTCTTTGTTTTCTTCGTTTTTTAATGTATTTTCTCGTTTTTTTGTTGTTTTCTTGGTTTTCTTTTTCTTTTTTATTTATTTTTGTTTTCATGCTTTTCTTTTTCCTTTTTTTCTTTTTGGGGGTTTTCTTTTTTCTTTTTTCTTTTGTTTTGTTTTGCTTTTTTCATTGTCTTGATGGGGTTTTGGGAGGGTTTGGTTGTTTTGTTGTTAGTGATGTTGTTTTCTTGTTGTTATTGTTATCATTGCTATTTTGACTGTTATCGTGATTATCGGTATAGTCATTAATATTATCATCATTATTTTAGCATTATTATTGGTATCATTTTATTACCATTTTTACTATTATCATCACGATCGTTATTATTACTATTGTTATTGACATTATCAGCCTTTTCATTTTCATTTTAACTATTATCGTTATTATTATGATGTTTATTATATTCAATATTATTACCATTATCATCATTATCATTTTTATTATTATTATTATTACTGTTATCATTATTATGAGCAGTAGTATCATCGTCACTATTATCATCATTATCATTATTATTATTATTATTATTATTATTATTATTATTATTATTATTATTATTATTATTATTATTATCATTATTATTACTATTATAATCATTATCATCATATCATCATTATTATTATTATCATTATTACCATTATCATCATCATCATCATCATATCATCATTATTATTATTATTATTATTACCATTATTACCATTATCATCATCATCATCATCATCATTATCATTATCATTACTCTCCTCATCATCATTATTAATAGTTAATATTATTGTTATTATCAATATCATTTTTATCATTATTTTCATCACTATCATGATTGCTATTATTATCATTCTCATCTCATTCTCATCATTATCACTGACAGCTCTTGTCTGTCCTTTACTTACTTTTCTTGTTTCGTTTGTTCTATTTGATGCATCTCCTTATTTGCTTGTTTGTCTTTCCTGAATATGTTTTTCTTAGTATGTTTGTCGTTTTTTTCTTTTCTAATATGGTCACGAATATACTTTTGTTGTTGTTGTTTTTGTTTTATTGTTATTTTTATTGTTGTTGTTGTTGTTGTTTTTTGTTGTTGTTGTTTTTATTGTTGTTTTTATTGTTGTTGTTTTATTGTTGTTGTTTTATTGTTATTGTTGTTGTTGTTTTATTGTTGTTATTGTTGTTGTTGATGATGATATTTCCATCTCTGGAGGAAATCCAATAATATTCGCTTGTAATCTTATCATCACAGTAGAAAGTATGTATGAATATGAATTACTTATATTAGATTAAATTATCTGAATTGAATTATTTGGGAATTACTCAAAGCATAAACGAGAATTGATAATTTCAAAAAAACAAGATATACTACTGACGCGTTTGGATTCAGCATCCATCAAAAATACTTTATCTAATTTCCTACATTTTTATCGCTTTTATTCTACCACCGCTAATAATTTCATTGCTACCGAATTGCGATGTCAAGTCTCATTATTTTCATTAGTTGATACTTATCATCATGTTATCACCACATCACTCAATTCTCATGCAAATTGGCTACGGTATACATCTCAACATGTAACATTTAATCAACATTACAAAACTGTAGTTCACTTTACCCTTTCGATCTTTTAAGATGTGTGTCTGAGAGGACGAAAGTGTGGCAGACAGGATAAAAGACAGCGAGACAGAACAAGAGACAGGCAGCATAAGCGGTAAGCAGGATATGTGGTCACCAACATAGATAAAAGTGGTACAGTAGATGGCTAGATAGAATGCATAGCCAGACAGCACAGCAGATAGAAAGACAGAGTGGCAGACGCCGTAACAGAAACCAGAAAATAAATTAGGAAGACAGTATCCTACAGGAGACAGCGCGGTGGCAGCCATCACAGACGGACGACGCAGCGCAGGAGACAGCGTGGCAGACAGGACAGCCAGACAGCGTGGCGACCTTACATATCATAGAAGGCTCTCCCCTCTGACTCAAATTTACATGTCTCAAATGTCCATCTTTTACATTTACGAGATCCTTTGACACTATCACATTTACATAATATTTCCACGCGAGATAAAGAGCGCCCGGGGAACGAGGATGGCATTGCGCATCCCTCTCCTCTTTTGTTTTGCCTCGTAATCCGCGAATGGATGAGTTTGCGAGATTCGTATTTTGAGCGCAAACAGATCCGATCACATTTATTTTTCCTTTTCGCGTATTTTCTTTCTCTTTCTTCCCTTTTTTTCCATTTTCTTTCTTGTCTTTCTCTCTTTCAAAAAGAGGGAGTGAAAATTCCTTCGTTCAATATGATGCACGTGAGTCTGCGCGTGTCTTTGTTTACACTTGTTCGATTCCTTGCAAACACGTGGACTTAACCTAAATGGGGAACAATTTTTTTCCATTCCATTTTTATCTCTATCCTTTACCTCCTATCAATTGATCTTCTTCCTTTTCTTCCACTTTCTGTTCCCTTGTTTATGTTTCGTGTACACTGTTGATATCAATGCATATATTTTTTTTCGCATTTCCTTCTTTTATACATTTCGTCTTTTTCTTGAGTTCCTTCCTACTATATCAAGAGAGAGAGAGAGAAAGAAAGAGAGAGAGAGAGAGAGAGAGAAAGAGAAAGAGAGAGAGAGAGAGAGAGAGAGAGAAAGAGAGAAAAAGAAACCGAGCGAGCCGCCCACACAAGATGCAAATTTGATGCAAAATCAGAAACCCGAGGCAGACGCCCGCCCCGCCAGATGGATGCGACAGGTGGACAAATATGGTCATGGGCGGCGAGAGTAATCGAGTGACCGAGCTACTCTGGCGGATTAGCGCGGGCGATGCTGTTGTTGTCAAGGTCGTGGTGGGCGGGTTGGGCGGTTTAGGGGCGTCGGTGGAGGGTAGTGGGCGGTTTAGGGGCGTCGGTGGTGGGTAGTGGGCGGTTTAGGGGAGTCGGTGGTGGGTAGTGGGCGGTTTAGGGGTGTCGGTGGTGGGTAGTGGGCGGTTTAGGGGTGTCGGTGGTGGGTAGTGGGCGGTTTAGGGGCGTCGGTGGTGGGTAGTGGGTGGTTTGGGGGCGTAGGTGGGGGGAAGTGCGCGGTTTAGGGGCGTGGGTGGTGGGTAGTGGGCGGTTTAGGCGCGGCGGTGGTAGGTAGTGGACTGTTTAGGGGCGTCGGTGGTGGGTAGTGGGCGGTTTAGGGGCGTCGGTGGAGGGTAGTGGGCGGTTTAGGGGCGTCGGTGGAGGGTAGTAGGCGGTTAAGGGGCGTCGGTGGAGGGTAGTAGGCGGTTAAGGGGTTGTCGGTGGTGAATAGTGGGCGGTTTAGGGGCATCGGTGGTGGGTAGTGGAGGGTTTAGGGGTGTCGGTGGTGGGTAGTGGGCGGTTTAGGGACGTCGGTGGTGGGTAGTGGGCGGTTTAGGGGCGTCGGTGGTGGGTAGTGGGCGGTTTAGGGGTGTCGGTGGTGGGTAGTGGGCGGTTTAGGGACGTCGGTGGTGGGTAGTGGGCGGTTTAGGGGCGTCGGTGGTGGGTAGTGGGCGGTTAAGGGGCGTCGGTGGTGGGTAGTGGGCGGTTTAGGGGCGTCGGTGGAGGGTAGTGGGCGGTTTGGGGGCGTCGGTGATGGGTAGTGGGCGGTTTAGGGGCGTCGGTGGAGGGTAGTGGGCGGTTTAGGGGCGTCGGTGGTGGGTAGTGGGCGGTTTAGGGGCGTCGGTGGTGGGTAGTGGGCGGTTTAGGGGCGTCGGTGGTGGGTAGTGGGCGGTTAAGGGGCGTCGGTGGTGGGTAGTGGGCGGTTTAGGGGAGTCGGTGGTGGGTAGTGGGCGGTTTAGGGGCGTCGGTGGTGGGTAGTGGGCGGTTTAGGGGCGTCGGTGGTGGGTAGTGGGCGGTTTAGGGGCGTCGGTGGTGGGTAGTGGGCGGTTTACGGGCGTCGGTGGTGGGTAGTGGGCGGTTTAGGGGCGTCGGTGGTGGGTAGTGGGCGGTTTAGGGGCGTCGGTGGTGGGTAGTGGGCTGTTTAGGGGCGTCGGTGGTGGGTAGGGGGCGGTTTAGGGGCATCGGTGGTGGGTAGTGGATGGTTAAGGGGCGTCGGTGGTGGGTAGTGGGCGGATAAGGGGCGTCGGTGGTGGGTAGTGGGCGCTTTAGGGGCGTCGGTGGTGGGTAGTGGGCGGTTTAGGGGCGTCGGTGGTGGGTAGTGGGCGGTTTAGGGGCGTCGGTTGTGGGTAGTGGGCGGTTTAGGGGCGTCGGTGGTGGGTAGTGGGCGGTTCAGGGGCGTCGGTGGGGGGTAGTGGGCGGTTAAGGGGCGTCGATGGAGGGTAGTGGGCGGTTTAGGGGAGTCGGTGGTGGGTAGTGGAAGGTTTAGGGGAGTCGGTGGTGGGGAGTGGGTGGTTAAGGGGCGTCGGTGGAGGGTAGTGGGCGGTTTAGGGGAGTCGGTGGTGGGTAGTGGACGGTTTAGGGGAGTCGGTGGTGGGTAGTGGGTGGTTAAGGGGCGTCGGTGGTGCGTAGTGGGCGGTTCAGGGGCGTCGGTGGTGGGTAGTGGGCGGTTAAGGGGCGTCGGTGGTGCGTAGTGGGTGGTTTAGGGGAGTCGATGGTGGGTAGTGGGTGGTTTAGGGGCATCGGTGGTGGGTAGTGGGCGGTTTAGGGGCGTCGGTGGTGGGTAGTGGGCGGTTTAGGGGCGTCGGTGGTGTGTAGTGGGCGGTTTAGGGGCGTCGGTGGTGGGTAGTGGGCGGTTTAGGGGCGTCGGTGGTGGGTAGTGGGCGGTTTAGGGGCGTCGGTTGTGGGTAGGGGGCGGTTTATGGGCGTCGCGGAGGGGTAGTGGGCGGTTTAGGGGCGTCGGTTGTGGGTAGTGGGCGGTTGAGGGGCGTCGGTGGTGGGTAGTGGGCGGTTTAGGGGCGTCGGTGGTGGGTAGTGGGCGGTTGAGGGGCGTCGGTGGTGGGTAGTGGGCGGTTTAGGGGAGTCGGTGGTGGGTAGTGGACGGTTTAGGGGCGTCGGTGGAGGGTAGTGGGCGGTTTAGGGGCGTCGGTGGTGGGTAGTGGGCGGTTTAGGGGCGTCGGTGGTGGGTAGTGGGCGGTTTAGGGGCGTCGGTGGTGGGTAGTGGGCGGTTAAGGGGCGTCGGTGGTGGGCAGTGGACGGTTGAAGGGCGTCGGTGGTGGGTAGTGGGCGGTTTAGGGGCGTCGGTGGTGGGTAGTGGGCGGTTTAGGGGCGTCGATGGTGGGTAGTGGGCGGTTCAGGGGCGTCGGTGGTGGGTAGTGGATGGTTAAGGGGCGTCGGTGGTGGGTAATGGGCGGTTAAGGGGCGTCGGTGGTGGGTAGTGGGTGGTTTAGGGGCGTCGGTGGAGGGTAGTGGGCGGTTTAGGGGCGTCGGTGGTGGGTAGTGGGCGGTTAAGGGGCGTCGGTGGTGAGTAGTGGGCGGTTAAGGGGCGTCGGTGGTGGGTAGTGGGCGGTTTAGGGGCGTCGATGGTGGATAGTGGTCGGTTTAGGGGCGTCGGTGGAGGGTAGTGGATGGTTAAGGGGCGTCGGTGGTGGGTAGTGGGTGGTTTAGGGCCGTCGGTGGTGGGTAGTGGATGGTTAAGGGGCGTCGGTGGTGGATAGTGGTTGGTTTAGGGCCGTCGGTGGTGGGTAGTGGATGGTTAAGGGGCGTCGGTGGTGGGTAGTGGGCGGTTCAGGGGCGTCGGTGGTGGGTAGTGGGTGGTTTAGGGGCGTCGGTGGTGGGTAGTGGGCGGTTTAGGGGAGTCGGTGGTGGGTAGTGGGCGGTTTAGGGGAGTCGGTGGTGGGTAGTGGGCGGTTGAGGGGCGTCGGTGGTGGGTAGTGGACGGTTGAGGGGCGTCGGTGGTGGGTAGTGGGCGGTTTAGGGGCGTCGGTGGTGGGTAGTGGGCGGTTTAGGGGCGTCGGTGGTGGGTAGTGGGCGGTTTAGGGGCGTCGGTGGTGGGTAGCGGGCGGTTAAGGGGCGTCGGTGGTGGGTAGTGGACGGTTGAGGGGCGTCGGTGGTAGGTAGTGGGCGGTTTAGGGGCGTCGGTGGTGGGTAGTGGGCGGTTGAGGGGCGTCGGTGGTGGGTAGTGGACGGTTTAGGGGCGTCGGTGATGGGTAGTGGGCGGTTTAGGGGCGTCGGTGGTGGGTAGTGGGCGGTTTAGGGGCGTCGGTGGTGGGTAGTGGGCGGTTTAGGGGAGTCGGTGGTGGGTAGTGGGCGGTTTAGGGGAGTCGGTGGTGGGTGGTGGGCGGTTGAGGGGCGTTGGTGGTGGGTAGTGGGCGGTTTAGGGGCGTCGGTGGTGGGTAGTGGGCGGTTGAGGGGCGTCGGTGGTGGGTAGTGGGCGGTTAAGGGGCGTCGGTGGTGGGTAGTGGGCGGTTTAGGGGCGTCGGTGGTGGGTAGTGGGCGGTTTAGGGGCGTCGGTGGTGGGTAGTGGGCGGTTTAGGGGCATCGGTGGAGGGTAGTAGGCGGTTAAGGGCGTCGGTGGTGGGTAGTGGGCGGTTTAGGGGCGTCGGTGGTGGGTAGTGGGCGGTTTAGGAGCGTCGGTGGTGGGTAGTGGGCGGTTAAGGGCGTCGGTGGTGTGTAGTGGGCGGTTTAGGGGCGTCGGTGGTGGGTAGTGGGCGGTTAAGGGCGTCGGTGGTGTGTAGTGGGCGGTTTAGGGGCGTCGGTGGTGAGTAGTGGGCGGTTTAGGGGCATCGGTGGAGGGTAGTGGGCGGTTTAGGGGCGTCGGTGGTGGGTAGTGGGCGGTTTAGGGGCGTCGGTGGAGGGTAGTGGGCGGTTTAGGGGCGTCGGTGGTGGGTAGTGGGTGGTTTAGGGGAGTCGGTGGTGGGTAGTGGGCGGTTTAGGGGCGTCGGTGGAGGGTAGTGGGCGGTTAAGGGGCGTCGGTGGTGGGTAGTGGGCGGTTTAGGGGCGTCGGTTGAGCGTAGTGGGCGGTTAAGGGGCGTCGGTGGTGGGTAGTGGGCGGTTAAGGCGCGTCGGTGGTGGGTAGTGGGCGGATTAGGGGCGTCGGTGCAAGGTAGTGGGCAGTTTAGGGGCGTCGGTGGTGGGTAGTGGGCGGTTAAGGGCGTCGGTGGTGGGTAGTGGGCGGTTAAGGGCGTCGGTGGTGGGTAGTGGGCGGTTAAGGGCGTCGGTGGTGGGTAGTGGGCGGTTTAGGGGCGTCAGTGGTGGGTAGTGGGCGGTTTAGGGGCGTCGGTGGAGGGTAGTGGGCGGTTAAGGGAGTCGGTGGAGGGTAGTGGGCGGATAAGGGGCGTCGGAGGTGGGTAGTGGGCGGTTAAGGGGCGTCGATGGTGGGTAGTGGGCGGTTTAGGGGCGTCGGTGGTGGGTAGTGGGCGGTTAAGGGCGTCGGTGGTGGGTAGTGGGCGGTTTAGGGGCGTCGGTGGTGGGTAGTGGGCGGTTTAGGGGCGTCGGTGGTGGGTAGTGGGCGGTTTAGGGGCGTCGGTGGAGGGTAGTGGGCGGTTAAGGGAGTCGGTGGTGGGTAGTTGGCGGTTTAGGGGCGTGGGTGGTGGGTAGTGGGCGGTTTAGGGGCGTCGGTGGTGGGTAGTGGGCGGTTTAGGGGCGTCGGTGGAGGGTAGTGGGCGGTTTAGGGGCATCGGTGGTGGGTAATGGGCGGTTAAGGGGCGTCGGTGGTGGGTAGTGGGCGGTTTAGGGGCGTGGGTTGAGGGTAGTGGGCGGTTAAGGGGCGTCGGTGGTGGGTAGTGGGCGGTTAGGGGGCGTGGGTGGTGGGTAGTGGGCGGGTTAGGGGCGTCGGTGGTGGGTTGTGGGCGGTTAAGGGGCGTCGGTGGTGGGTAGTGGGCGGTTTAGGGGCGTAGGTGGTGAGTAGTGGGCGGTTTAGAGGCGTCGGTGGTGGGTAGTGGGCGGTTAAGGGGCGTCGATGGTGGGTTGTGGGCGGTTAAGGGCGTCGGTGGTGGGTAGTGGGCGGTTAATCGGCGTCAGTGGTGGGTAGTGGGCGGTTTAGGGGCGTCGGTAGTTGATAGGGTGCGGTTAAGAACGTCCGTGATTGATAGTGGGCGTTTAGGAACGTCAGACGTGGGCGGTAGGCGGTGAGCGCATGAAACTCAATAAATGTTTCGTCCGACGCGATAAATGTCTATTGTGGTTCGGCTCTATCTGTTGCCACCCTACGCCTCAAGTCGTTTCTGGGAAAGGATGGTTCTCGGAAAGGGATACGGCATCCTGTTTAGCAAACGTGTTTCAGATTTTATTTATATCCTTATTTGATTTATTTATTTTCTTTTCTTTTTTCTTTTTACTTCTTGCTATTTTCTCTTTATTTTAAGCTTCGCTGGGTGTTTATTTTCAAACCAGGTCATTTCTGAAATTTGCAAAGATTCTGTTGTTGTTTTTTATTTATTATTGTGCGTAGATTTAGGGTAAATAAGATATATATTTTTTTTCTTTTTTTTTTCTTTTTTTAGAAGTATTTTCAAATCAATTAGGAGCATAGCTGCAAATCAGTAGTAGCTGTAGTAGTGGTAATAGTAGTAGTAGAAATTGTAATTGATAATGGAAATGATGATAATAAGGATGGTAATGATGATATTGATAATGATGATGATAAAAAAATTAATAACGGTAATGGTGGTGATAGGGATGGTAATGATTATATTGATAATGGTAATATTAATGAAAGTAAGAATGATAATGATAATGATAATAACAATGATAATAACAATAACAATAATAATTATGATTGATGATGATAATATAACAACGATGATAATAATAAACATAATCATAACAATAATGATAAAGATAACATTAATAGTAGTAGTAATGATAATGACAAAAATAATGATAATAATATTTCAAATGAAATGATATAATAGTAGGAGTAGGAGTAGTAATAGTAGTAGC
>NC_091579.1:9994035-9999035 GCF_042767895.1 Penaeus vannamei
ATTATTTATCGTTGTCGCCGTCTTCTTCTTCATTTTCTTCTCTACAATCGTCTTTTCTTCTTTTTCTTTATCGTCGTCGTCTTCTTCTTCTTCTTCTTTGCTATCGTCTCCTTTTTATTGTTATTATTTATCGTCATCGTCTTCTTCTTCTTTGTCATCGTCTTATTATTATTATTTACAATCCTCTTCTTCTTCTTCTTCTTCTTCTATTCCACTTTTATTCTTCCTCTTCGTCTTCTTCTTCTTCTTCTATTCCACTTTCTTCTTCTTCTTCGTATTCTTTTTCTTCTATTCCACTTTCTTCTTCCTCTTCGTCTTCTTCTTCTTCTTCTATTCCACTTTCTTCTTCTTCTTCGTCTTCTTCTTCTTCTCCTATTCCACTTTCTTCTTCTTTTTCGTCTTCTTCTTCTTCTCCTGTTCCACTTTCTACTTGTTCTTCGTCTTCTTCTTCTTCTCCTATTCCACTTTCTTCTTCTTCTTCTTCTCCTATTCCACTTTCTTCTTCTTCTTCGTCTTCTTCTTCTTCTTCTTCTATTCCACTTTCTTCTTCTTCTCCTATTCCACTTTCTTCTTCTTCTTCTTCTCCTATTCCACTTTCTTCTTCTTCTTCGTCTTCTTCTTCTTCTCCTATTCCACTTTCTTCTTCTTCTTCGTCTTCTTCTTCTTTTCCTATTCCACTTTCTTCTTCTTCTTCTTCTCCTATTCCACTTTCTTCTTCTTCTTCTCCCATTCCACTTTCTTCGTCTTCTTCTTCTTTTCCTCTTCCACTTTCTTCTTCTTCTTCTTCTTCTATTCCACTTTCTTCTTCTTCTTCTTCTTCTCCTATTCCACTTTCTTCTTCTCCTTCGTCTTCTTCTTCTTCTTCTTCTATTCCACTTTCTTCTTCTTCTTCGTCTTCTTCTTCTATTCCACTTTTCTTCTTCTTCTTCGCCATCTTCTTCTATTCCACTTTTATTCTTCTTCTTCTTCTTTTCCACTTTTATTCTTCCTCTTCGTGTTCTTCTTCTTCTTCTATTCCACTTTCTTCTTCTCCTTCGTCTTCTTCTTCTTCTTCTTCTATTCCAATTTTATTCTTCCTCTTCGTCTTCTTCTTCTTCCTCTATTCCACTTTTCTTCTTCTTCTTCGCCTTCTTCTTCTTCTTCTCTTCCACTTTTCTTCTTCTTCTTCTTCTTCTTCTATTCCACTTTTCTTCTTCTTCTTCTTCTATTCCACTTTTCTTCTTCCTCTTCGTCTTCTTCTTCTTTTCCACTTTTATTCTTCCTCTTCGTCTTCTTCTTCTTGTTCTATTCCACTTTCTTCTTCTTCTTCGTCTTCTTCTTCTTCTTCTATTCCACTTTCTCCTTTTTCTTCGTCTTTTTCTTCTATTCCGCCTTTCTTCTTTTTCTTCATCTTCTTCTTCTTCTTCTTCTTCTTCTTCTTCTATTCTTCCTTTCTTCTTCTTCTTCTTCTTCGTCTTCTTCTTCTATTCCACTTTTCCTCTTCCTCTTCGTCTTCTTCTTCTTCTTTTCCACTTCTCTTCTTCTTCTTCTTCTATTCCACATTTATTCTTCCTCTACGTCTTCTTCTTCTTCTATTCCACTTTTCTTCTTCCTCTTCGTCTTCTTCTTCTGTTCCACTTTCTTCTTTCTCTTCGTCTTCTTCTTCTTCTTCTATTCCATTTTCTTCTTCTTCGTCTTCTTCTTCTTCTTCTATTCCATTTTCTTCTTCTTCTTCGTCTTCTATCCGAAGAGAGCCTGAGCATCTCCAGCGTTCCTCCGGCCGGTCTTCTTTTCCCCAAACACGCAATGGCCAGAGAACTTAATCTCCTTATTACTGTTATTATCATCGTCTTTCGGCTTTTTTTCTTTTCGTCTTTCCCTCCTTTTTCTTCCTCTTTGTTTTATGTTGTTGTTGTTTTTTGTTTTGTTTCGTTTTTGTCGTCTCCTTCTTCTACTTCTTCTTCTTTCTCTTCTTCTTCTTCTTTTTCTTCTCCTCCTCTTCCTCATCCTTCTTCTTCTCTTCCTCCTCCTCCTCCTTCTCCTTCTCTTTCTTCTTCATCTTCTACTCCTCTTCCTCATCCTTCTTCTACTTCTCCTTCTCCTTCTCCTCCTCTTCCTCATCCTTCTTCTTTTCTTCCTCTTCCTCCTCCTCCTTCTCCTTCTCTTTCTTCTTCATCTTCTTCTCCTCTTCCTCCTTCTTCTTCTTCTCCTTCTCCTTCTCTATCTCCCCCTTCTCTTTCTTCTTCTTCTTTTCCTTCTTCCCTTTCTCCTCCTCCTCCTCCTCCTCTCCCTTCTCCTTCTTCTTCCCATCCTCCTTCTCCTCTTTCTTCTTCTTCTTCTTCTTCACTTCTTCCTCCTCCTCCTTCTTCTTCTCTTTCTTCTCCTCCTCCTCCTCCTTCTCCTCCTCTTTCTTCTTCTTCTTCTTCTGCTTTTTCTTCTTCTTCTTCTCCTCCTCCTCCTCCTCCTCCCTCCTCCTCCTTCCCCCTTCTCCTCCTTCTCCTCCTCTTTCTTCTTCTTCTTCTGCTTCTCCTCCCCTCCTCCTCCTTATTATTATTCTCCCCTCCTCCTCCTTATTCTTATTCTCCTCCTCCTCCTCCTCCTTCTTTTTCTGCTTCTCCTCCTCCTCCCCATCCTCTTCCTCCTCCTCCTCCTTCTCCCTTCCTCCACCTTCTTCTCCCTTCCTCCTCCTTCTTCTCCCCTCCTCCTCCTTCTTTTTTTCTTCTGCTTCTTCCCTTTCTCCTTCTCCTCCTCCTCCTTCTTCTCCTCCTCCTTTTCTCAACGATAATCTTGAGAAAATGTGCTCTCTCTCTCTCTCTCTCTCTCTCTCTCTCTCTCTCTCTCTCTCTCTCTCTCTCTCTCTCTCTCTTTCTCTCTCTCTCTCTCTCTCTCTCTCTCTCTCCTCTTTCGCCAGAGTGCGCACGAGGGAAGACGTGAGAATGCGGATGAAACACCATGACCCCCTCCCCTCCCACCAAAAAAATAATAAAAATAAATAAAGAAAAAGAAATAAACTAAACAAAAACAAAAGAAAGAAAGAAAACCAAACAAAACAAAACAGACAGAAAGAGAAGCGAAAAAAAGGACACCAACAGCGCATAATCCCCGAGTCAACAGAATCACAGTTGCCTGCGGCGCCCTTTGGCCTCCGCGCCTCGTCGTCCTCTCGAGGGTCGTGACGCCGCGGGGGCAGCGCGTGTCGTCCGCCGCATGCGTCTCCGCTTTCTTTGGCCTGCGGGACCTGAGCTCCGCCGCCGCCAGGGACGCCGAGCCACACACGCGCACCACCCTCCGTCAACACCTCGTTCGACACCTCCTTCACCACCTCCTTCCACGCCTTCGTCGGCATCGGAGGCGTCCCCCCCCCCTCCTCCCCACGCCCAGCTCCTTCGCACGAGCCAAGGCCAAGGCGGGGGGCGTGGCAGAAACGCCACCTGGACCAACGAAGACGCAGGGGCTATCTATACAGGCTATCCGCAGAGGCTGTGAGAGGCTATCCGCACGGGCCTTCCATACAAGCCATCCGCAGATCCTATTCTTAGAAGCTATCGAGACAGGCCATCCGCAGAGGCTGCTCGTAGAGGCTATCCACACGGGCCTTCCATACAAGCCATCCACAGAATCTATCCGTAGAGGCTATCCACACAGGTCATCCACAGAAGCCATTCGCAGAACCTATTCTTAGAATCTATCGACACAGGCCATCCGCAGGGGCTATTTACACAGGTCATCCCATAACCCCATCCCCCTCCCTTCCCCAGGGCATCGTAAGTTAGCAACAGCACTTCTTCTCCGCCACGCTCCGCTTCCCTCGCCACTTCCCTTCGGCATCAGATACGGAACAAGAAGGAACAAAAAACATCCGCAAAGACAAACAGAGCGAGCACCTGGAACATCAGCTTCCTCGTCTCTGACACTTATTCAGCTGATAAGCGAGGGGGGGAAGGGGTGGAGGGGAGGGGTTGACAAAGGAACGCCTGCGCGCGTGGATGAGAGGGTGGGAGGGGGAAAAGGAGGGAGGGAAGGAAGGAAAAGAGGGAGGGAGGGAGGGAGGAAAGATAAAGAGGGAGGGAGGGAGGAAGGGAAGGAAAAGAGGGAGGGAGGGAGGGAGAAAGGGAAGTAAGGAAGGGAGGTAGGGAAGGAATGAAAAGAAGGAGGGAAGGAGGAAAGATAAAAAGGGAGGAAGATAAAGAGGGAGGGAGGGAGGAAAGATAAAGAGGGAGGGAGGGAGGGAAAGAAGAGGGGTAGGAAGGGAAGGAAAAGAGGGTGGTAGGGAGGGAAGGAAAAAAGGGAGGGAGGGAGGTAGAGAAGGAGAGAGGTGAGAGAGAGATAGAAAGAGAGGGGAGAGTGAGACGGAGGAGAGATATGAAAGGAGGGAGAGAGAGTGAAACAGAGATTACGAGAGAAAGAGATTTAAGAGAGAGACAAACAGACAGAGAGACTGAAACACACAATCAGAGACACAGGCACGAACAGAGAAGACAGAGTCAGAGAACAAGAGACAGGAAAATCAGAGAGAGGAGAAAAAGCGCCAAGGATTCTAAAACTGATAAGTAATTTCTTACCATGGCGGCGGCGGCGGCGGTGGCACTGGTCGGGGCACCCACAAGGGCACAAGCGGGACAAGACACCAGCATTCGCCAAAGGGCCCGACGAGGCATCAGATGGCCTTGTTTTTGTGCAGTGCCACCGAGAACAACGCGGAAGGTAGAGGCGTAGACAGGCGGTAGATGAGGATGATAACGGTAGAGTTAGATGATGGTGTAGAATGATTTCGGTTGGTGAGGCTTTATTGTATGGCTTTATTGATAATGATGATGATAATGATGATAGATATAGTGATTACAACGATAAAAGGAATAATAATAATGATGATAATAATAATAAGGATAATAAAAATAACAACAGTAATAATAATAATAATAAGATCAATAATAACAATAATGATAATAATAATATCAGTAATGATAATAATAACAATAATCATAATAATAACAATAATGAGGATAAAATGATAATGATAA